>NC_141877.1:99260387-99563418 GCF_056163025.1 Triticum urartu
TCAGCAAGATGCCGCGGGAAAAGCTTCTGACAAACGAAAATGAGTTTTTCTCAACAAGCCAACCCGAGGAGAAGCTTCTCAAGTACGGAACAGGCTTCTCCAGCACAATAATCAGACCAAGCTTCGTGTGTAAGCTATAGAGCCTTCTTCTGCATGATACCCAAACAAAATATTTGAGCAGAAGATAACAAGTCTTCCTCGGCAAGCTACTCGGATGGCTTCTCTCGAAAGCCATTCAGTTTGCGTCAGTACATACTAATACACCATCCTCGGAAGTTATATAATAAGCAGTACCGCTCAAGAATCAGACTCGCAACATTTTGTCGGAAGCACAAATCCGTCAGGGCATGTGTCTTATTCAGAAAGCCAATGTTTGGTTGCATGTGAATCTTATATATGGTGAGCATGTATCCCCAGTCATATTAATCACTCATACAAGATGCGGCAAGGAGCCAGCAGATATACCTAAGGAAAGTGAGGATGCCACAACCTCGCGAGTCAGGCAAAGGAAAATAAGCAGAGATACATCCCATGAATTACAAGAATTGACAAGATTCTGAGGATGACATCACAGAATCAGCAATCTTGACAAAGGTCATCAAGGTCATTACTCCCGCAACTGACAAGGAGATGCCTTAAAACCTTGTCACCTTCTTGTATGATTGGCCTGAACAACAGGCTCTATATCACTACAAGTCCCGATTATATGTCATATATGTGCGGACCTCGGTCAGAAAACATGCACAAGGGAATAATGTCTAAAATATTGCACTAATCGCGTCCCTGGTCATACGAAGAATCAAGGACAGGTGTGGCCAAGGTATTCCAGTAAGGTATCCTCACAAAGAAAATCATGACCGTTAAAGGGTGAGACTGACAACAAAGGTATGATGATTTTTGCATGACCATCAGGGTCCGGATACCCAAATCAGTTAAGGCTGTAATTCCATATGGATCCATGAAGGCATACTCTCAGCGGCCTACTCTATTTTACAAGAATTTCATATCCCGCTGACCCGCTTGGAATGGTTAGTGTGGAAAATCCAAATGGGTATACCGATAAAATGAGAAAGTCAAAAGCCGAACAATCAGCTCAGACCCGGTATACTCACCTACAAAATCAAGTACATGGTCGGTCTATCAAAAAAAGCAATTATCCGTCAGCCCCCTGTCAGGCCAGTCTCAAGGTGAAAATATTTGAGGTATGACACAGCTATAACTCAATACACCGTTATATTGCTCCTGGCAAAAGGCAGTCGAATCATTGGTACCTATCTCATGCTCGAGCCAAAGGGGTAAATCAAAATAAATCAGCACCACCTATGAGCAGTCAGATCCCGTCAAAAGATGGCCATGATTAATTCTCAGCATTTATTGAAACCAGAAGGCCTGCATTTATTTGAAGCAACCCCATGACAGAAGTAAAAAGGTTTGTCATGACCAAAAGAAAATTTATGCTCAGATCCTTTGGACATCACCACATGTACGAGAGAATCAATGTTCGTAAAAAGGAATTGGTATATGAGCAAAGACCTGTCAGAATTGGGGAAGGTGAAGCAAACCACCCCAGAGCAAGGTAAGCAGATCATATGAAATTCTTAAGGGAACAATATACAAAGGAAATGGATACCCGAGTTGGAAACGGTGTCCTCAAGTCATACTGGTTCCCTGAGCAACTAAATATCAAGGACGAGATTTCTTTAAGCGGGTAAGAGTTGTAACAGCCTAGATTTTTGGCCCTTTTCTTTTTATTTTGATTTATTTGGCTTTTGCTCTGTTTTTCTTTTTGGAGTGGTTCTGTGGCCTTGCCACCTGGGAAATCATCCTCATTCCCCCTCCAGATTAGCTCATCATTCCCAAAACCTTGCCAAGATCATGTCACTTCACTGCTTGACCAAACCCTAATTTCTTTTTCTCAGGAATATTCCTTTTCCTATTAAAGGAATAACCCTATCGGCCCTAGGTTGTGAAGCAACCTATATTTATGCCCATCCAAAAATCCCCAAATAATTCTTATAAATTGTTTGGGTCATATCTTCCTCAAATATAGAAAAATATTTCATTGGTCATGTTTCTCATCATGCTCAATAAATTCATTTCCTATTCTCTCCTAAATGGCACATAGTGAAGCAAGTGCTATTTATCTTTACCCATTTGACCGCGAAACTTTTTGGACATATTATATTGTCCAAATAATTTCCCTGTGCCAAAATTCAACTTTATTTGCCTAGCCAAACTTCCTCAGTGATTTTTCAAACTTCCTATCTGAGGGAAGACTTTGTGAAGGAAGTGCTATCTAGGGTTGTCCAAATGAGTTGAAATTTTTCACACTCCTTCATGGACTCATATTAGCACACCTATCCAAGTTTCAGCTCCATCCAATCAACTATGTGAGCACAGGACCAAATCTTTTGTTCTGGCAATATTTTCAGTTTGTGAAGCAAGTATAATTTATATTGCTTCAAAAATCCTGATAAATTACCAGATAGTTCTTCTACCCAAATAAATTCTCCCCACCAAATTTGGCACCATTTCACCTAGCCAATATTTCTCCAGAATTATTGCAAGATTCTGGTCAGTGAAGATAGGTGTGAAGGAAGTATCATTTTGGTGAATCCAATTGGTATGAACTTTTTTACAGCTTCTTACTATGACCAAATCATAATGCCTTGCCAAATTTGAGATCAATTAGCCTCACCGTCTGAGTGCTTCTTCTTGTTTTTGCTTCTGGACCAGTTTATATGGTTGTAAAGCAACTACATTAAATCTTGGTCTTAATCTTCTCAAAGTTACCAGGATGAAAGTCCTTCTTACCCTAAACCTCGCAGACAACTCCATTGCTCCCAATCTCCTTCCTGTTGATCAGAAGTTCACGACCAAGTTTACTGTAGTAAACTTCAGAGCTCACTTACCATTTCACCACGGAGTCTTTAACCGAGCTACCACCGCAGTTGAAACCTACCCAGGAAGGACTAAACCCCAGACACCATTTGGGCGACAGTGTGGCATCGTGTGCACCAGTGCGCACGGTAACCACCACTTTGGCACACATTGGCTACGCCCAGAACGTCTTCTTGCTCGGGCCCTGATACGTCTCCGTCGTATCTATAATTTTTTATTGTTCCATGCCAATATTCTACAACTTTCATAAACTTTTGGCAACTTTTTATACTAGTTTTGGGACTAACATATTGATCCAGTGCCCAGTGTCAGTTCCTGTCTGTTGCATGTTTTTTGTTTCACAGAATATCCATATCAAACGGATTCCAAATGGGATAAAAACTGACGGAGATTTTTTTGGAATATATATGATTTTTGGGAAGAAAAATCCACGCGAGACGATGCCTGAGGGGGGCACGAGGCAGGGGGCGCGCCCCTGATCCTCGTTGCCACCCTGTAAGGCGGTTGATGCCCTTTTTTGCCACAAGAAACCTAATATCCGGATAGAGATCGTGTTAAAATTTCAGCCCATTCGGAGTTACGGATCTCCGGGAATATAAGAAACGGTGAAAGGGAAGAATATGAGAACGCAGAAACAGAGAGAGATAAAGAGACAGATCCAATCTCGGAGGGGCTCTCGCCCCTCCCATGCCATGGAGACCATGGACCAGAGGGGAAACCCTTCTCCCATCTAGGGAGGAGGTTAAGGAAGAAGAAGAAGGAGGGGGCTCTCTCCCCCTCGCTTCCGGTGGCACCGGAGTGCCACCGGGGGCCATCATCATCACCGCAATCTTCACCAACAACTTCACCGCCATCATCACCAACTCTTCCCCTCTCTATGCAGCGGTGTAACCTCTCTCTTACCCGTTGTAATCTCTACTTAAACATGATGCTCAACGCTATATATTATTTCCCAGTGATGTATGACTATCCTATGATGTTTGAGTAGATCTGTTTTGTCCTATGGGCTATTTCATGATCGTGATTGGTTTGAGTTGCATGTTTTATTATTGGTGATGTCCTATGGTGCTCTCCATGTCGCGCAAGCGTGAGGGATTCTCGATATAGGGTGTTGCAATACGTTTATGATTCGCTTATAGTTGGTTGCGTGAGTGACTGAAACACAAACCCGAGTAAGGGGGTTGTTGCGTATGGGATAAAGAGGACTTGATGCTTTAATGCTATGGTTGGGTTTTACCTTAATGATCTTTAGTAGTTGCGGATGCTTGCTAGAGTTCCAGTCATAAGTGCATATGATCGAAGTAGAGAAAGTATGTTATCTTATGCCTCTCCCTCATATAAAATTGCAATAATGATTACCGGTCTAGTTATCGATTGCCTAGGGACAAATAACTTTCTCGTAACAACAAGCTCTCTACTAAACCTAACTTAGTTGTGTCTTTATCTAAACAGCTCCTACTTTTTATTTACGTAATCTTTATTATCTTGCAAACCTATCCAACAACACCTACAAAGTACTTCTAGTTTCATACTTGTTCTAGGTAAAGCGAACGTCAAGCATGCGTAGAGTTGTATCGGTGGTCGATAGAACTTGAGGGAATATTTGTTCTACCTTTAGCTCCTCGTTGGGTTCGACACTCTTACTTATCAAAAACTATTGCTACCCCTATACTTGTGGTTTATCAAGACCTTTTTCTGGCGCCGTTGCCGGTAGGGGTGGGCATAAAAACCGACGAACCAAAAACCGAACCGATACCGAAACCGAATAAACCAAATTTTCAGTTTTTTCTCATGTCACAACAAAATTCGGTTTTCATGTGCACAAACCGAACTGAATTTGGTAGGTTTGGTTTTCTCCTTGGTTAACCAAACAAAAACCGAAAATACCTGAATCAGGGGAAGAAACGACGCACATGCAGGCACCGGCGTGCTGCGTGCAGCAATGTCTCCCGGTAGTCACGCGAGGACGCGTCCACGATCATCCACCAATGCATCGTGCTCATTAGATGGGCCTACCTGACCAAAGTGCATGTAAAGATTGCAAGGCACATCTTACTGTGTGCCTTTTTGGTGGCCGTCGTGTGCGTACATGCGTACAGCCGACCAGGCATCAGGCTCCTTTAGTCCCACCTCGCCCGACGGAGGGAATGATTCAGATATGCTGCCTATATAAGAGGGTGCCACTTCTAGAATCCTAGCACAAGTACTGGGTGAGGCACATCGGTACAAAACCGAAAACCGTACCGAATATTCGGTTAGCCGAATTTTCGGTTAGCTAGTTTTAGCTAGCATTTTCGGTTTTCAGTTTTACCAACCAAAATTTAATAAACACCGAACGGAGAAACCGAAAATTCGGTTTATACCGAACGCCCACCCCTAGTTGCCGGGGAGCAATAGCGTGGGGTGAATATTCTCGTGTGTGCTTGTTTGCTTTATCACTAAGTAATTTTTATTTGATGTTCTTAGTTGTTCTTTATCTTTAGTTATGGATATGGAACACGAAATACCAAAAAAATTAGGTGTACTTGCTGCTTATGGAGATGGGGAACCTCCTAAAACCCTCGATGCCTGTTATGTGACAGAAATTATGTACTACTTTGATAATCCTGAGAAAACCCCATTCAATCTGGTAATGGGAGTAACGTTGGATCAACGTGAATACTTTAGGAATTATCGCTTGACACAGAAAGGGAAACTATTATGGGATCAAATTTATATGTTGTATTGGTATGCTAGGCAACTATGCTTGAGATATGATTATACTTGTTGCTCTAGGATGAAGTCTCCACACCTTCCCTTTTCATGCGAATTTAATGATAATGAAACCTTGGCTTCTTACGCTAGAGGTATATATGCTTACTATGATGTGGAACAAATAGAAGAATTTGTTGCTTTTAAGGGTGCTTATGAAATTGAATCCTTGTTTGAAAAGTATGAAGCTTTTGATGATGATGTTTATAGGCCTGAAAATTTTGCTATATTGAAATATTGCTATGAGAATTATGAATACAATTCAGACATTGATGCGTTTATTGAGAAAGTCTCCACTGTCCAAGAAGAGACTAATATTCTGCAGGAGTCTATGGAAGAAGAAATTGATGAAACTGTGAGCTCATTGGATGAAAAAGATGAGGAGGAGAGCGAAGAACAAAAGGAGGAAGATCAGATTGATCACCCGTGCCCACATTTCCCTTCATGCTTACCGAAGGATGAATGCTATGATAATTGCTATGATCCCGTTGATTCTTTTGAAATATCCCTTTTTGATGATGCTTGCTATGCTTGTGGCCAAGATGCCAATATGAATTATGCTTATGGAGATGAACTTGTGTGACACCCCGAGACCGATGCGCCAGGTGTCTTCTAGTTATTCGCTGTTGTTGCCTTGTCATTCGTTTGCGTGTTGCATCTTTGTCATGTCATCATGTGCATTGCATCATCATGTTTTTCAAAACTTGCATCCGTCCGGGTTCCCCCAGTTTCGTCTGTTGTCCGTTCTGAGCCCAGACACACTTGCACGCGCCCGCGGTACCTCCAAAATATTATTTTATAAGTGGCAGGAAAATGTTCTCAGATTGGGATGAAAATTGGCGTGCGGTCTTATTTTAGTGTAGGAAGACCGCCTGTCAAATTTCATCGCGTTCGGAGTCCGTTTGATGCCCCAACGAATAACTATACCGGCACCGCTGCCGGTCTAACGTCGAACGTTTTCGGTCTCCGAAAACTGCTGTCGGGCCCTCTCTCTCTCTTCTCTCCTCACAGCCACTCCACAGTCCACCTAGGCCCATGCCTACCCATCTTTGCACAGTGCATCGGTCCCTCGCGCGTGTCCGAAAGTTGTCCCGGAACCGACCCGGACAGTCGTCACCGATTGGTTCGGATCATCCCCAAACATCTATAAACCATCTTCGTTTTGTTAATTGGGCTCCCTAGCTATTTATTCGCGACCGTACGATTAAGATCGGATGGACCAGTTGCACCTAACAAAATTCACCTACTATATGTTCAGCCTACCTAACCCTAGACCACTAGGCTGTCCCGTCCATTCCATCCATCCCGCCGCCACCTCCTGGTCCCATCGGGATCTCACCCAGCTAATCTCTTCTTTTTCACCAACTAGCCAATCCAGAGCATAGCCCCTCCCTGTCTCGATCTGGATCGAGAGCCCAAGCCCCTGCAGCCGCCCGAGGCCTCCGCGGCTTGCCCCTCCTGCCTCCTCGCCGCTCCGGCCGGACCTCGCCGGACTCCTCGCGCAGCAGTACCACACCAAGCCTCACGTCGCAGCCTCCTTCTTGTCGTGCCCGTGCACGAGCGGACAAACTCGAGCTCCCTCCTCTCGATCCATGGTGCCTCTGCCTCGAGCCACTCAAGAAAATGCCCGTGCCCGAGACCAGGCCACCGTCCCGTGCCCGAGAGCCCATGCCCGAGCGGCTCCCTCGTCCGCCAGACCGCCTTCCCTGCCCTCCTCTCTCTTCGTCGCTCCCTCTCCATTTCTTTGCTCTCTCATGGTCTCTCTCTCTCTATGCCCTTCGCTGGTCGACGCCGCCGGCCTTCTCCGCCCCGGATCCGGTTGCCCTTGTCATCCCGTGCTCGGATCCACCACCTCCAGCCACCTCCTTGCTGGTCCGCGCCCCCGGGACCCGTCGATGGATGCTGCCATGCCATGCGCCGCCTCCTCTGTTTTCTGCGCGCGTACGAGCGGGGAGCACGAGCGGTAGCGCATGTGGGCTGCCCCTTCACATCGCCTTAAGGCCCAGCGCCTCCCTTGCAGGCCTCCTCTTTTTCCGAACGGGCTAAGCCCATGGTGAGCAGCAGATCCAGCGCCCCCCTATGCACTCTTGGGCCAGCAGTTTCGGCCCGCCCATGTTTTTTTCAGATCTGTGATTTTATCTTTTATCCAGGTGTTTGGTAGTTTTATAGAAAAGCCCCCATACTTCATTCTTTTAATAACTCACAAATGGTGCATCAGATTAAAATGTTTTATATATGAAAAATGCTTATAATTATGTGTAGATTAATAATATGCTACTTTCATGCATGTTTAAAATGTTTAAAATTGATGTTTGCTTTAATTTGCTCCTATGCATGCTAAAATGATTTAATTCATAACTAAATAGCCGTAGCTCCGTTTTTAACAAACTTTATATGTAATTGGGGTAGAAAATTGCCTAGTTTAACTTGGTGACATTGCTTTGCATGTTTAACAACTATAAAATATGGTTTAGGGCAGAACAGTACCAAAACCTAAAATATGCACATGAGGAGTTTCTGGACTTGTTGTTTGTTGTTTCGGCCTCATTTAAACTTGCCTAGTTAGGTAGTTTTATTTTGTTTCACCCCTCTTGCCATGTTAATCAACATTTAATATTGTTGGGTACATAAACAAGATCGAACTAAATAACTTGGTGTGGTGTTTCGTCAATATGCAACTCGTTGCATATTGAGCTCCATTTAACTTGTAGTATTGTTTGTGCACTTTGACATGCCATGCCTCATTAAACCGGACATGCATCATACTTGGTTGTGCATCATGCCATGCTTATGTGATATTTGTTTACTATGTTGTGTGCTTCTTTCCGGTGTTGCTTCTTCGGGTTGGTTCCGATAACGTCGGGTTTATGAGGATTCGTTCGACTTCGTCCGTTTGTCTTCTTCATGGACTCGTTCTTCTTCCTTGCGGGATCTCAGGCAAGATGACCATACCCTCGAAATCACTTCTATCTTTGCTTGCTAGTTGCTCGCTCTTTTGCTATGCCGCGATACATACCACTTGCTATATCATGCCTCCCATTTTGCCATGTCAAGCCTCTAACCCACCTTACCTAGCAAACTGTTGTTTGGCTAAGTTACCGCTTTTGCTCAGCCCCTCTTATAGCGTTGCTAGTTGCAGGTGAAGATGAAGTTTGTTCCATGTTGGAACATGGTTATGTTCGGATATCACAATATCTCTTATTTAATTAATGCATCTATATACTTGGTAAAGGGTGGAAGGCTCGGACTTATGCCTGGTGTTTTGTTCCACTCTTGCCGCCCTAGTTTCCATCATATCGGTGTTATGTTCCTTGATTTTGCGTTCCTTACACGGTTGGGTGTTATGGGGACCCCTTGACAGTTCGTTTTGAATAAAACTCCTCAAGCAAGGCCCAACCTTGGTTTTACCATTTGCCTCACCACCACCTACCCTTCCCCCGGGTCAGCCAACCCGAGGGTCATCTTTATTTTAGCCCCCTCCCCCCCGGGGCCAGTGCTTGTCTAAGTGTTGGTCCGAACCGAGCTGCCTGCGGGGCCACCTCGGGGAAACTTGAGGTTTGGTTTTACTCGTAGCAAGTCTCATCCGGTGTTGCCCTGAGAATGAGATATGTGCGACTCCTATCGGGATTGTCGGCACATCGGGTGGCTTTGCTGGTCTTGTTTTACCATTGTCGAAATGTCTTGTAATCGGGATTCCGAGACAGATCGGGTCTTCCCGCTAGAAGGAATATCCTTCGTTGACCGTGAGAGCTTGTGATGGGCTAAGTTGGGACATCCCTGCAGGGCATAAACTTTCGAGAGTTGTGCCCACGGTTATGGGCAGATGGGAATTTGTTAATGTCCGGTTGTAGAGAACTTGACACTTAACTTAATTAAATGCATCAACAGCGTGTGTAGCCATGATGGTCTCTTTCCGGCGGAGTCCGGGAAGTGAACACGGTTCTTGTGTTATGTTTGACGTAAGTAGTTTCAGGATCACTTCTAGTTCACGGTCGTGCTTTGCTCCCCTTCTCGCTCTCATTTGCGTAAGTTAGCCACCATAAATGCTAGTGCTTGCTGCAGCTCCACCTCACTACCTTTTCCTACCCATAAGCTTAAATAGTCTTGATCTCGCGGGTGTGAGATTGCTGAGTCCCCGTGACTCATAGTTTACTTCCAAAACCAGTTGCAGGTGCCGATGATAACCGTGCAGGTGACGCAACCGAGCTCAAGGAGGAGGTCGATGAAGATCGTGTTCGTTGTGTTGTTTCGTTTCCTTTCGATCAGTAGAGGAGCCCAGTTGGGGTGATCGGGGATCTGTTGCATTAGGGGTTGTCTTTATTTTGGTTCTGTAGTCGGACCTTGATTGTATTCTGGATGATGTAATGCTATATTCATATATTGTGTGAAGTGGCGATTGTAAGCCAACTCTTTATCCCTTTCTTATTCAGTACATGGAATGTGTAAAGATTACCCCTCTTGCGACAAGCCTACAATGCGGTTATGCCTCTAAGTCGTGCTCCGACACGTGGGAGATATAGCCGCATCGTGGGTGTTACAACTGGTATCAGAGCCTTCCCCGACTTAGGAGCCCCCTGCTTGATCGAATCGCTGGCGTTGTTGAGTCTAGGAAAAAATGTTTTGAGTCTTATAGGATTATATATATCGGAGAGTAGGATTCTTTTTACTCCTCAGTCCCTTCGTCGCTCTGGTGAGGCCTCCTGACGTAGAGTTTTGACTCTTCTCTCCTCAAATTTCACTTAAAAAAATTTAGGATCACGTGGGTATCTTGGAATCGTTACGATGGTTATGTGACGACAACATTGTTGTTGGTGCCTCCTAACATTTAGGGGTTGCGGTAGTGTCCCAGGGAGTTGAGCTCCGAGGTGTTGTCGTCACAATTTTATCGTTGCAGTTCTGGAATACCTGAGTTTCGCCGACATCGAAAATCTCTTTTATGCAGTTGTTGGTGAGATAACCTCGACGCCACCCAGTACTGGGGCGGGAGTTTGGGAGTATTGCCATAACTCGTATAACGGATGCTTTTCGAAGGTTGAGGTAAATGATTTCTGAAGGTTTCTTGGTTATGTGTTGAAGGATGGATACAGCTGGATGTAGGATTTGTTAGTTTTGGGTGAGATATTATGCTTCCCCTGTATCCCCAACACCTGATTGCATAACCGGAAAGTTTCGGGAGTTTATAAGTGGGAATTCAAGTAGCTCCTAGGATATCTTTCCGATAGATGCATGATATGAGATTGGGGTTCGACGTCTAGTGGTCCGCCTATCCACGGTTGGTTTTACAGTGGTCTCGTTGTGTCTTAAAGAGTCCTTGGCTATCACTACAAAAAAATACACTTCCGTGATGATACATGTTTGTCACAGTAGGTCGCGTTTTTTGTCATGCATGTACATCCATGACAAATTTATGACAGAATCAAGATAGTCATACCTGTGCTGTCGTAGAAGTGTTCCATGACATTACCAAAATTATCATCACGGAAGTGTCCACTTCCATGACGATAAATCGCGCGTCACAGAAGTGCTTTCGTCAAGGGTGACCAACACGTGGCATCCACCATAATGGAACGCCGTTAAGCTATCGGGTCGGGTTTTGGATCCGGTAACCCGTTAATAGCCCCGACCAATGGGAAATTTCCACGTGTAAAATTCTTATTGGTCGGACGAAACACGTGTCAGCTCGTTAGTGGGTCAGATAGGCGTCTATGATACGTCGACACGTGGCACGGCCCAACAGAGGCCCATTCCTGTGAAAAGGCCGGCCCGTTTGACTTGGTCAAAAGGTGGCGGGCCGGCCCATATAAAGCCTGTTAACGGCATGTTTGCATATAGCCCATTTACAGCCCGCTAACCCAAGGCCTGTTACGCCCTATCTAAATTAGGCCCAGTAGCGTCATCTGGGCCATCCAATATGATTCCAGCCCGTTTTCACTTCTAGCCCATGTATGGCCCATTATGTATTTCGGCCCATATGAGGCCCTATGTAACTCTTGGCCTATTAACGGCCCGTGGTGAAACTGGCCCGTAATGAACAGTGTATCACTTTACACCCATTAACGGCCCGTGGTGAAACTGGCCCCTAATGAACAGTGTATCACTTTACACCTATTAACGGCCCGTGGTGAAACTGGCCCGTAATGAACAGTGTATCACTTTATACCCATTAACGGCCCGTTACTCCGTTGGGCCGTTTCCAGCCCATGTTATCTTTCGGCCTTCTCAGAGCCCATTTATTCTTGGGCTCATTTCCAGCATTCGTTTACTTACGGCCCGTTACTGTCATTTTCTGCTTGTGGGTCAAATTCAGCCCGTGGTTACAGTCGGCCCGTTTGTGGTCCGTTAATATGTTGGGCCGTTTTCATAGCGTCATCAAATACGGCCTATTAACGATGGCCCGTTACGGTCGGCCCACGAATGGACGATTCCAACTCTAGCCCGTTTACGGCCATAATGCGGCCTGTTATTGGCCCATGTTTGGCCAATCGATCATACGGCCCATATAAGGCCCATTGATGATACGGCCCGTAGAAGGCCCATTGTTTCTACGGCCCGTAGAAGGCCTACTATTTCTACGGCCCGTAGAACGCCCACTGTTTCTACGGCCCGTAGGAGGCCTAGTGTCACTACAGTAAATATTAGGCCATGGTTATTGTGGCCTAGTTTTAAAAAATAGGTTATTACAGCCACTAGTTAACCGCGGAAAAAGAACTGCAATGACTACAAGCAAACAAATAAACAAGACAACAAGGAAATAAATAAGCAAGCAACTAACGCTAGGCTATCACGGCTATTACACATATTACATCCATTGGGCATCAAAGTTCGCCACCAGTGCAAATATAGGGAACAAAGCAGCATATCATATACACTGGCCGTTAAAATTGGCCACCAGTGCAAATAAACGTGGCAGCAAAACAAGAGCATAACTGAAACAACTTCAGAAGAGCTCAAGAAACGTTATCCTAGGTATCCACCATACTGGCAATAAGCTAAGCAAGCTGATTAGCTTTGTCCTGTTTGGCGCTAAAATCCTCCAACGCTTGCTGTTGCACCAGAAAGTATGCATCTGAATGCTCCAGGGACTTCTGCAGTCCTTCCGCTTCTTGTCGCAGCACAGCTGATCGATGTCTTTCAGCTTGTAGTTGAGACTCAAGAAACCAAACTAATTCAGACAGTGAGTTTGAATAGCTTGTGCAAGCGGTAGTGGCCAGTAACTCCAACACTAAACCAAGACAGGATGTGTCACTATCCTGAACCTTATCTGCATTACTTCCTTTACCGTTGCTTAATAAGGCACTCTTCCCCAATATTATGTCAGCATTCTAAAAGAAGAAACAAGCAGACACATAACAAGTTTAGCATGTACTAGTATACGAAACTCATTTCGGTGAACCAGTTCATAAGTAAGGTGGACAGGATTAAACTACCAAGTCTTCTATTGCGAAGTACTAGTACATAATAAAAGCATCAAACAAACATAAATCTATGTCCTATGGTAGCAATGGAATCTTTAAATTAGAACAGTTGTTCTTCAGGTTTAGGCACTTGTTCTACATGAACAGAGTACAGTAAGACGCAAGAATATAATACTTAAAATAGAAAATGAGCTCATAGACCTTACCACATTCTTGGTTCGGGACCAGTACAGAACAAGGCGTTCCCAGTCATCGTCTAGTAAATGTGTCTCAGGAAAACGTAAGGGAATTTGATGAGTTTCTTTGCCGGTGAAGTACGTTTTCTTCAGGTAATTCCGATACTGCCACCAAGCATACTTAAAGATAGCAGAGGTATTAGCACAGGTTACCTCATCCTGGGTTTCCAAATCGGTCCTTCTCTACAGAGAAAAATGGGAAAATTTGCTGTATTATAACCATCATGGAGGTAGGATGTATGGGACGAAGCAAAGTAATTGCCATGAATAACATTACTTACACATAACTCCTGGACAAACACTTGTAACTAGCATTTTCCTTCATCTTCAGTATAATATTTCCAAGATGGGAAGATATGCACATACGATTTAACAACATCAAATGCGATAGATGCTAAACTACGACTAGCTGGTTGTGCTTCCTCCACGGGAATAGGCGTACTAACTGGTGGAGTTGGGGTTTGCCGTCATAGTACTGGCCCTTTGGGCACTGGAGCTGCCTTACTAACTGCTCTTGTTTGGGAGCTCTATGGTGGAGATGGTGCTGTGTCAACAGGAACTTGGTTACTATCGGCTGGGGTTGGGGTTAGATTGGGTGAAGCTGGTTCTCTGTCCATCGTAGTAGGGGTACAATCTGCGAGAGTTTGGGTTATGTGTGGTAGGGCTGGTTCTTGTGCATGTACAACCGGGGTGCTATCTCCACCAAGAGGTAGCACTGTTTTATTTGAAGACCGTGTTTTTAGTCCTCTAGATACTGGCATCACCCGCTCCAATTCAAATGGATGATAAATAGGAAACATAGTTGAATGTACAGACATTGTATGAGAGACAGATGCAATAGATAGTGTGGAGAAAAGAGGGCATGAAATAGTTGACATGTATATTGTTTAACTAAAACAGATAGCATGACATAATTTCACATATATGATGTCTATCTAAACTGGATAGCATAGCATAACATAATTCAAAGATATGATGAATAACTAAACAGGATCGCATGACATAATTCACCTACGTGTTATCTAAGTAATCAGGATCGCATCATTTAATTCACATATGTGATTTATATTCTAAACAGAGGGCATTCGATATGATGTCTGAACTAAGAACATGGTGTTGAAGATTGTGTATATGATGTCTAAACTATGCAATGCAAGACAGCGTATGCATGATATGAGCAGTATAACCGTGCCAAGTTAGAGCATACACCTCAGTGGGGGAATAGGACTGGTCATCTGTCTCTGAATCCATCTCTAAGGAGCTATCAGGACCCAACAAGAGATCTGCTTCGACAGGTAGCACTGTCTGCTCTGAAGGCCTTGTTTTCACTCCAAATTTTTTCATTTCCCACCCAAATGGCTGATTCACAGGAAGAGTAGTTTAATGTACAAACATTGTCGACAAATGGAAATGTAATGAAGAAAAGGATGGGCAAGATATCATTCAAATATATGATGTCTGGTTAAACAGGATGGCATTGCACATTTCACATATATTATGGCTGGCTAAAAGACATGAGACTGCATAATTCCCATATATGATATAGAAACTAAACAGGTGGCATTACAGAACATGTCTAAACTAAGCAGATGACATATATGATGTCAAAAGCAGGCACTGCAAGGCAACATATGCATGATATGACTAACATCATCATGCCAAGGTAGAGCGAACACCTTGGGGGGTAAATAGGAGTGGTCAGCGGCGTACGAATCCGCCTCAGAACAGATATCTTCCTCTGGATTGCAATCTGGAGAGGGGTGGGAGGGTTTGCCATTGAACCCACCATGGAGCAATGTCTGCATGACATTGTATTTCCGCGCAAAACTCTTCTCTTTTTCTACATGTTCAGCATGACTATGTACAATATCTGGCATGCATACGAAAAAATATGGTGAGATTATGTAAGAAGAGCATGCGGAAATTTAGAGTGATGGTAACTACCAGTGGATCGATGTTTTTTCGTTGAACCAAAATAGCCCTAATGGATCGACGTGAATGTATAGTAATAAGTGATGCAACAAGTGTACAACCTCTTTGCCGTAGCCGTGTCGACCTCAGCATCATTGGGTTGGTCGCTGAAGTAGTTGAGGCAGAGGTGGCTGTCGGAGGTGTGGAGGAAGATCTGAGGAATCTATAGACAGTGTCCAGGGCACTGCTCTGTTGTGATGGATCGTTCTGTCGTTGGAGCAGCTCTGGTGAGCCGTAAGACGTCAAGGCTGAAGCAGCACAAGACAGACATCGTCAATCTCAAGTGGGATTCTAATAGCATCTCCAATAGATGATGTAAAATGGATGTAAAATTAACATCACCAAAAACCACCTGACTACAACAGATGAGGTAAAAACTGTTGACTCTGAACTTAACTGTCGAAACTGAAATTTACTGTGGAATCTGAATGCTACTGTCGAAACTGAACGCAATGGTAGCAGAGAGGCACTTGACATGTAGTTTAGGGAGGGCATGCAGTTCATCTTCAAACTGCACCCCCCTAAGCCGCCAGCCACCACCGGCCGAACCACCGGCCCCAGTGCCGCCACCGCCGCCCCGGCCAGCCCTCTAGGCCCCCCGCCCCCCACCCTGAACCCTAAGATAGATAGTGGGGTACCTCTCCGGCGAGCCCCCGTCCCCGCTGCGGGTGGTTCTTCCTTAACTTCGGCGAGCCCCCCCCCCAACCCCTAAAAATTGACTAACCCAAAAGTCGATTCAGTCGACTGAAGTGTGGCTTAATCGGAGCAGAGTAGTAGCACGAGCAAGGGGGAGAGCAGCAGCAGCAGCTGGGCGAGCGAGCGATCGAGCGAGAGCCGGAGCAGCAGCAGCAGATCCGGCTGGTATGGACGCCGCCGCCGAAGGGGACTCACACTGGGGGAGAGCCGCCGTGGAGATGTCGCCCGCGGCGCCGGCTTCAAGGTAGCTGTTCCATGGGGTGCGGGATGGAGCACCGTCGGCGCCGGGAGGTCGAGTTAAGGAGAAGGTGCGATGCGATGAGTGTACAACCTCTTTGGTGGCGCCGAGTAGGCCTCGACTTCGTCCGAGGAGTCGGTGAGGATGATGTGGTTCCCGTGGAGCAGGTTAAGGCGACGCTGTGGGGATGGAGCAGCCGCGATAGATGAGGCGATCGTCGGAGCAGCTCCTTGGAGGTGGAGGACGGGGCGGCTGAACCGGCAGGACGGCGAGATGGACGATAGATCCTCATCCGGGGAGGTGGACGAGGTACGTCGAGCTGTTGCGGTGGACGACGTTGTCGGGGAAGAGGCTCCGGCTGGGCAGCGGTGACGTGGCGGACGGAGGAGGGTGGGGTTTCGCGGCTGGAGCGGAGAGGTTATGGCGGCCTGGGATTTCAAATGGCGAAAAGGGGGCGATGGGAGGGGGTGAAGCATGACTTAGGAACGCGCTTGTCCAAAATGTAGGGTGTGTTACAAAAGTACCCCCCACCGATTTGAACTAGCGGCCCTTTCGGCTCAGGGTTAGAAGGGGGATTTCGCGTGTCGGGATTTGGCAGCTGGAGGGAGTTTTCGCGCACGTTGTAATTTCGGGATAGCAAGGCGCGGGTTGTGAAGGCGCCAGTTTTGGGAGCACGATATCTGAATTTTCGGGATATAACAAGACGCGGGTTGAATTTTAGGGGCAAGCCTAATGTGTAGTAATATTGTACTTGTACGTACCAAATCAATTTGCACTTCCCTCAACCAAAAAGAAAACGAAAAAAAATAAAACTATTCACACCACACAAAGAGAGAGTCTTGCCCCATTTTACTATAAAAATGCTATTCAAAGCTACTCCCTCCTTCCATCTATATAGGGCCTAATGCATTTTTCGATGCTAACTTTGACCAAATATTAGAGCAATGATATATGGCATGCAACTTAAACAAATCACACCATTAAATTCGTCTATGAAAGGTTCTTTCAATGATATAATTTTCACATTGTGCATGTCATGTACTATTAATCTTGTCAATAGTCAAAGGCGGTCTTAAAAATCTCATTACGCCCTATATAGATGGAAGGAGGGAGTATGAATCCATGTTATGTCTGATTAAATTTTTCACTTGCTGTATAATGCATGTAACCTACTCATACCAACATTTTAGTGCATTCCAAATGTCTATACTACCGATGCAATTCGAACTAAATTTGAATTCGTTTCTCTATTTCAATAAGAAACTACAATCATGATTGTTGCCAACTTCAACCATCATAGTTTCCTTGCTATCCGCCAGATATAAATCAGACGGCCTATAATGCAGGATGGCAGGCACACCATCATCAACAACTCCGTTTTTTTATAAGAGTAGAGATAAAATATATTAAATGTAGTATACCATGTTCATAACCACACCATGTGTATCACCCTTATATATATTCACACATCCGTCGGTTTGAAACACTATGATAAATTATTCAAATATATGAATCCGCTTTTTATAATGAAGTATATATGATCTCTATTCGTCTTTTACACCCACACAACCCTCTTATCTTTGTAGCTAGTGCTAACTTTCTCTTGTGCATGCACACGCCCGCATCCCTCTCACCCTCCCTCAGCATTCTCTAGCTCCATCGTGCAAATTCATATTTTCACTTTAGGTCGTTCACCCACGGTGTGTGTAGGCCCCCTAGCTCCTTCTTTACGGCACACATCGATCGATATGCCTCTCTAGCCAGGTGTGCCTACCACAAACACAAGCTTCCCCTCTTCTCTTGTCACCGTCCATGCCTCACTCCCACCACTCTTTTCATCGTTCTTGTACTCGCACACTCCTCCCCCTCGATATAGTATGACTCTCGTACCACCTCCTACATGCATCCCTCTCTCTCTATCCTTCTCCTCGTGCCTCATTTGCTTCTAACACACACATGCATGTATACCGATCGATCTCCCAACATATACCTCATCGATCGACGTACCTCACAAGTTATGTATCTCCTTTATCTTACAAAGGGTGATTGATCTTCCTATGTAGTTATGTTTGCTTACCACAGCCACATCGTCCCCCCTCATCATTCGTGCATGCCTCCTGACCCGTCTCTCACACGCACGTGCACAGACAAGAAGCAGCCATCTCCTCTCTTATTGATATTGCGGGCATGCCCTCCGTTTGTCTAGCAAACCTATCCCACCATTTGTAGAAGCAACTCCACTACCACCCCCTCCAACACTCTAGCTTTGTCTCTCTCCCAACCTTATTCATCTCCTGCACATATGCATGGATGCCGATCGATCTCCCTTAATACATGAGGCAGATCGATCTCCTTAATACATGAGGTAGGCCTCTCTCCTCCTCCACACATATACCAGCCATTGTACCTCTATAGTTAATTGGGCCTCCCTCTTCCCCCACCACACACCGATAGTCGAGCGCTGCAGGTAGGTATCCATGCCACAGAGACAAACTGCACATGTCCCATCTCACGTTCCAGTAGGCCAGCCACTCTATATCTTTGACGTGGGCACACACAAATTCGATCGCACTCTTTATCGATCGCGCGCGCACACACACACATCATCCCTCTCTTCGATTCTATGGACACCTCAAGCCGATGATACCTCCACTCTCTTCTCGTGGATCGCCCCCTCTATATATATGTTATATCTAGGACTCTATTTCACACACATTGCATATGTTACATTTTTTGATTGACCCCCCCCCCACAAAAAAAACTCTCAAGAACCCACACACTATATCTCTCTAGGTTTGTATCTCTCTCACACAACCCCACGTAGGTGGTGTACGTATACAAGAAGAGAATAGGTGCACCGTGCACGTACTCACGCTTCGTGCCCAGCCACACCCGCGCGGGTACACGATGGAGCTCATTTCTCCGCAGAAGCTGAATTGTTTTTGAAACATCAAGTGGCTAGAGACTCAAAAACTTATTTGCCCATTAGTGACTTGTCAGGGCGGTGGATTTTAGTTTGTACGATAATGTTGCATCCACCTAAAGTAACGAAAGTTCTTACGTAAACTTTCTAGTAATTCCCTCTTCGTAGGTGCAGCATTACTCCTAACATTTGTAATATTAGTTTGAAACTTGTAATATTGCCGTGTCCTATTCCTGCGTTTTCAAAATCCTGCGAATCAAATAGGTCCTGAGTTGGTGATGATGTTGTGCCTCCCATCTTTCACCAATAGCCGTCGGATCTAGATCTGACGCATACAAACCAAGCTTCTCCATTTTTGCAAAAAGATGCCCGCACTTGTTCCCTATTTACAAACAACTCCTTGTCTCTCACAATCATCCTCATCTCCTCCCCACCACATCTAGGAGTAGAAGGCCATGGAAAAATCTGACGCGATGGCCGCTGCCAGAGCCGTCCACCCCCAATCTTGGTGTTCCGTGCAATGCACGGGCATCTACGCACGGGAAATTATGTCGAACACGGCTAGTTGTAAGCAGGCTAGCTCTACAGCCATGATGATAGTGACTGCAGACGGTGAGGCTAACTATGGTATGCCGAACACGGCGCCTATACTCAGGTGTCATCTCCGGTGCAGGGTCTTGTCACTTCACTCTGAGGAGCAGCACATAATAATTTGACCAACGGATAGTACAGTGCTAGTACTCCTACTACTACTCCTACATTGGTAGTACTACTACTAGTACTAGTAGCACCACCGTCTGGATTTAGGAGTACTACCACGTCCATCTGGATTTTAGTATTTGACTAGCAATATCTAGTAATGCATGTCACCAAAAATGTACTACTCCCTCTGTAAATAAATACATGGTGTTTTATTCCTATCGGCGAGAGAACTTAATGTTTTTTTGCTACTCCTAACTAGAGTACTAATAGGATTACATGCAATGAACTAAACACTGCATGTCATGTTTGGTAGTCTCAAGTCATTGAAAGCATGCACGACCCACATCTCTCATTGGTTGATATGTCACGAAATAAGAGACAAGGAGGGAGTTAATGCACCGTGCCTAAGTATTTTGGGATTATTTCGTTTTTGTAAGGTGACTTACACAACATTTTTGTTTACATGCATTAACATTTTATTAGTTAAATCAAAGGTCAAAACTTGGCGCAAAATGCAAAGGGGACCAATAAACCAGTAAACATCAAACTTCTCTCATTTGGCCCCAATTAGAGGTCCGGTGAGATGACTATACTGCACCGGCACGGAGGGGGACGCAGCTTCATTGACTTACGGCAACTGCCTTTGGGTGAATGACACATGGCCCCAGGGGGTGGCTGGCCCACCTATCATATAGCCAAAGGCAAGTGCAGTAGAGGGCCGAGGAGTAGTACGAAATCCTATGCACCTACACACGCTAACCAAGGGCTGAGTGATCACTCGAATCGCAAGATCAGTTGACTAGAAGCTATGCTAGACCCATGGAGGCGATGAGCACGAGCATCATCCGGCTGTGTCAGATGGTCCACAACGCCGGCCTGCGGCCCGGCACCGAGGAATGTCTCCAGGTAGTATTGCTTGAGGCCGCCAGGGCGAGGGGCCGCTTGGACGACAGCTTCATCTCCTTGTTCGACGAGGTCCTCGTCGGTTTCCTCGACAAGTTCACCATCGTCAAGAAGCTTGCGGACGACTTTGACGTAAGCCTCCAGCCGACGCGCCCAGGCTCTGCGATGCCCGCCACCCTCAACGACCACTATGGTAACAACCTCTTCGACGCACTGGTGGCCCTGCGACTACCCGCCGTCGCGCCGGAGAATGTCCACCTCGAGGTCGCGCTCGCCGCGCAGCGCTTGGCGCAGCAAGACACCATCGACATAATCACCCACGTCTACGTGCAAATCATCCACAAGGACTACTACATGCAAGAGGAGGACGATAGGACGCTGGCCTTCTTGGAGCGCAGGGTAACCTTGGACGGCACTGTTCAGAAGCACGTTGAGCTCGCCGCCAACGCCGCTGCTCCTCACACGTCGGTTGGTGACCCGGCGCACTAGGGCGTGAGGATGTCGTTGAACGTTGATGGATCTGTATGTATTTTTTATCTTTCCGTCAAATCCATGTAGTAGTATATGATACTACAGTAATTATCTTACCTTTCGCATCAACTTCATAATTTTCGTACGTACTCCATGCATGAACGGCGCCAGAACCAAACTTCTCATTACTCTAGGCAAAATCGTTATTTTCTATCTATCGGTCGCGCCATGGAGCAGAACCAAATTTTACAAGTTACGAGTTCAAAAGGAAAAGCTTGCCGTGTTCGCGCCGCACCCCCACACGGTTGGTCCGGCACGCCGCTCAAGCGGGAATGCGTGCGGTGTTGCATTTTCACTTACAAGTCGGACCGCAGTTGAGCAAACCGACTATCAGCAAACCCCCACCCCTCCCACCGTGTGATGGCTGAGAAAACAGGAGGGAGAAGAGATGGCTATAGCACGGACTCCAAGAAAATTAGTGTCGGATGGGACTCATGTGGGTGGCGTGTGCCGTACTGCTAGACGTGAATGCTACTGAGTTATGGCCCATGACACCCCACTATATCGAGCCTATATCGAGGTACGTAGAACAAATTTCCTGCAGTCCGTGCTCAGCCCTCCTCTATCTCTCTTCTCAGCCAGCCAGCGGACGCGCGGAGCCCATCGTCTGTTTGCTCACATGTGGCCCCACATGTCAGGGAAAACGCAAGAGGACCCACTGAACCTGCACATCTTTCACCTCGACGTGCTGGTGATGAAAAACAAATCCAATAAAGATCTTCGGTGGCCGCTTTTGGAGTTACTCAAGAGTAGTAAGATTCTATTTACAGTTTAACCCAAGATGCACATCTCGTGGCTTCAACTACCACTCTATATTCTTTCATGACACGACCTGGATGCTGGATGCCCCACGTGTCGGCAAAAGGAGGAAGAACCCGACCAAATCTTCGGTTCTGCTCTAGGATGAGATTAGTGCACTTGTTGATACTCCTACTAGAATAGAGGCTAGACATGAGACTAGATGCGAGGAAGCAACGTCTACTTCTTTACACTCGAAGAAGAAAGAAGCACGCAAGATCGAGCCTCCGGAGATCAACAATGAATGCATCGAGAAAGAACTAATCCAACTTACAGGAGTAGTAAAATGTATTCTTGTGGTTCTTGTTTTCTTTGATCTTGCTTTTCTAGTCAAAATTATCGTTGGAGTTCGTGCAAAACGGAGGTCCATTTGGGGTCGTGCGTTGGAGTTGGCCTTACAAGTGGGACCGCAGTTAAGGAAACCGACTGTCGGCAAACCCCCACCTCGCCCGCCGCGCGATGGCTGAAGTTAGAGAAACGATGAGGTTGAAGAGATTGCTCTAGCACGGACTCCAAGAAATAATATGGTGTCAGATGGATGTCGTGGTGGTGGCGTGTGCCGTACTCCTGGACGTGAATGCTTGTTCTGGCCCATGCCACCCTACTACTCCTACTACTTACTCCTACTAGTATATAGTATACTAGTATCGAGGATTCGAGGTGCTGGTTATGTACAACGAACACATTAACATATGGCTACAGTAAAAACACCCGCCCGACGCGCGAAGCATGTGAAGCTAGTACAAATTTAGAGAAGCGACTTAAAAGCCATTCATAAACTTAGTAAGTTTATCACAGGCATATCATTTTATTACATACAACAGGTCATCAACCCACATCGACAACGAGGATACATTATAAATACTAAAGTTTTCACTACACAACAAATAACAAGCCATGAAATGAACTTCAACTCAACCATTCCGCGGCGTTGGAAACTCTTGCTTTGAACCACAAGTGATTCTCTGGGACGGGCCATCTGTTGTCGATCTGGAGACCAACGCAGAACCGATCATCTAGGCTGAAGCGACCTACTATATCAGTACGAGGGTAGGGAACCACCCAAATGTCCGAGGTATAGACACAGTTGCTTCTCATAAATGTGTCAACAGTAGTTGGATCGCCTTTCACCATCATCGGATAGTTTTTTCCAAGGAAGAGCGAGTTTTCTCCAAGACTATCAATTCTGTGCCAGGGAGAAGGAGTTGGCGCTAGCACACTAGTATCCATCCCGAATACCATGCAACGGGTGTTGTAATAGGTCCAGAGAGTGCGACCATGGGAGACACCTGCTTCCTTAGCAGTAACATCATCAGTGGGCTGTATACACACAAGAAGAGGTGATCCATCGGAATTAGTTGCCAGGCACCACAGAGTATATCGGCTCTGCTCGTCCTCATGCTCGTGATCATCACCATCGTCATCTCCCCCTCGGTTATAAAAATTTTCAAGTATAGGTGGTGGGATGTTCACAGGACCTTGGAAACACAAGAAGAAGGTTAATTAGTAAAGGGAAACTAGCTAACCCGCATGCATGTGGATGAAACAATTATAATTATGGTGGAAGACAAACGTACCGAAACTACTAGGATGCCATGCAAAAACAGTGCCACGAGTGGTGGCAGCAAACACAAGGCCCTCATATTGAATTGCATCACAGTACTCATCCGTGTACAGAAACTGATTTTTGAGCAATATCCATCGAGTCGAACCACGAAGGACGGCAACAAGCTTGTCGAAGATAGCAACAACTTGATAGTTGTTGTAATTCCAAGAGCGGTTGGGAACTCGACAAATTGCTATCTTCCATAGAAGACAGTCACCATGATCGTATTTGAACGTGCGTACATTAACGGTGTGCTCAACCTCTAGGCAGTGTGCCGAGATTTTTGGAAGTGGAACCCGGTGACGAGTGTACACATTCACAAGTTCCCACTCGCAGTTGGACCCAATGTAAACAACCCAATCTCCATTTGCGCCCGCCCAAGCCTTGCCCTCAAGCGATAGCATCTTAACATCATACGTATCATTATCAAGCGGCATCAACTAGCACAGGGCAAGGCCTCCGTCGTGCCAGCGCCAGTCATCAGGGTCACGGCGAAGAACATAGGGGAGATCAAACCGCTCCTTGACTCTTGGGTTCTTTGTAATGATGTTATTAGTTGAGTCGAGAATGGGCTTGAACGAACCTGCCATGCTAGCCGAGGTGATGACGTTGCACCGATCAATGAGTTCCTCCACCATGTCATCTTTCAGATTGGGGCAAGAATAACGGGGTCATTTCCAGCCTGTTCCCTCCATGGAGAAGACGATCGAACAATGGCAAAAGAAAGGGTGAAGGGCTGAAGGAAAATGGAGGAGGGAGAGGAAGAGCGTGCGACAGCAGTTCCAAATCGAGAGGGAAAGGCGAAGAGTCGGTGGACGGTTGCGAGTTTGCCACGGTTCACGAAGAGGCGCCCCGGCCTACACGTCCATTCGGAAATACTCCTACTACTCGCCGTCGTCTCACTGATATGTTGGAACGGGACCACATGTCAACGAAACATGGTGTGTAATTTCTCTTGCAAAATGCGATCTGGCCACGTTGGCCCGAGGTGCCGCATTAGTTATCGACCTTTATTTTTTTAATGGTGTGCCGATCAGTTTTGAAGCACGACTAACTGGTATTGTACGTAGAGAGGATGACAGCAGGGACCCGCCAAGGTCATGGCAGTACGTAAGCAAGTGCCTCCTTATTTCAAGCCAATAAAAAAATGGCTCCTCCTAGTGGATTACTGACATCTGGGTCCCATGCCATTGTCAACGTAGTCAATAAATGAGAGAATTGCACAACGAGCGGCTGACACCAGGGACCCAGCAGCTCGCCCAGTTATTTTTGTTTTGGGTTAATTTGATAAATGCCACTCCAAATCTGGTGTATCCGAGAAATGCCACTGCAATTTCCAAAGTTTGAAAAATGCCATTTCATGCCATTTCTAGTGGCATTTTTCGAAGTCTGGAGTGGCGTTTTTCAAAGTTTGCAAACTGCAGTGGCGTTTTTCAAAGTTTGCAAAAATTGCAGTGGCATTTTTCAAAGTTTGGAAATTGCAGTGGCATTTTTATGAATCGCCATAATTGGAGTGGCATTTATCTAATTTGTTTTTGAGATGGAAGCAGGGTGTCAACTGGGCTGTGCGGGACATTCTGGCCTGTCTAGACAGCCTTTTCTTTTATGTTTACCACAAACCATCCCAGTAGTTTTTTTTCTTTCTGAAAATGGCTAGCCCAGTTCTTTTGTGATTTGTCAAGTAAGTCGCTTTATCAGGCTTGCTGGGCTGCAAATCTTTCAAGAGGAGGAGAGCTTCATTCGGCTGGCCGAGAAAATGGCCTATCAGTAATGAGAAATGGGTTGTACATTTTTAAAACACATCAAACCGGCAATTATTTTCAAATATCTTTTTTTTCATTTCGAGATTTTAAATTGCATTGATTTTTATGTGTGGACAATTTATTGGGTTTTATATTGATATACATTTATTTTTAAAATCAGTCTGAATGTGACTTGAAATTTCGGGATTAAAAATAGTTCAGACCGCACCGACATATGCAAAATTTCGTATAATTTTTTAACCGTGGCCACAATATGGGTTGTAATGCTAACATAAAGAATATGGGCTCCAAAAAAACCCGTAAGAATTAGCAAATGGGCTGTAAATTATTTGAAATAATGGCAGATGGGCTGTATGCTGTTTTCCACATATTTGAGGCTTTCCACAGATGGCCTGTATACTGTTGGATGTCCATCCAACGGCCGTCGTGCTTCTTCAATCTCTGCTCTTCCTGCTCCAGCCGCTCAAACAAGCGCCGGCGGGACTGCCTGCTCCCTCCTCCCCGCGGCCGGTTGTGCTGCCGCGCAGGCCTCACCGCCCCACCGTACTCCCATCGCTAGCCTAGCCATCCCTCTACTCACCCACACCTGCTGTTACTCTCCGGCAACGGCAGACGAACCAGTAAACCCTTGTACAGTCGTACTCCCCTCCGCGTGGGAAACAAAAACAACGACCGAGTCTTCCCTGCCTCCGTGTCGTTCCCTTCCTAGGCCTCGTCGTCGTCCACCGCCCTGGTGCTCTCGGCATGGCGTGGTCAGCGTGGTCAACGACCGACATGCATCTGAAGTGGACTGTACGTGGAGAGGCTGACAGCTGGGTCCATGGCCGCACGCAAGGAAATGCCTCCTTATTACGCGCAAAATAATGATTTCCTCCACCTGACATCTGGGACCCACCGAAACGGCCTCTGTATTTCGTGAAAAAAACGTTACAACCGCTGACAGCTCGGACCCACCAGCTATATCTTCGCACGCAAGGAAGTGCCTCCTTATTACGCACAAAAAAAAATGAATACTCCCCCTGCTAGCTGGAACCCAGTATAGTGGGCCTACTAAGTTGACGGGGACGAAGGGCTTTGTCAACTTAGTCAATATGCACGATTCTAGCTCGACTGACCGTGCGATGTCCATTCAACGGTCGTAGTGCTTCTTCAACCTCTGGTCTTCTTGCTCCAGCCGCCCAAAGCAGCGCCGGTCGTGCCGCCTGCTCCTGCCTCCCGTGGCCGGCTGTGCTGCCGCGGAGGCCTCACTGCCCCCATACTACTCCCACCGCTGGCCAGGCCATCCCTCCACTCCACACACCCACACCCCCTGTTATTCTGCGGCAACGGCAGCGCAGCCGAACCAGTGAACCCTCGTACTCCTCTCCGCGTGGGCACCCACTGTCGCGTCTTCCCCGGCTCCGCGTCGTCCCCTTCCTAGGCCTCGTCGTCGTCCACCGCCCTGGTGCTCTCGGCGCGGCGTGGTCAACGTGGTCAAGGAACGGCTTCCATCAGACGTGGACTGTATGTGGAGAGGCTGACAGCTGGGTCCATGGCCACAGCAAGGAAGTGCCTCCTTATTACGTGCAAAATAATTATTCCTCCACCTGACAGCGGGGACCCACCGGACGGGCCACCAGTATTTTGTGAAAAAAATCGTTTCCCCCTGACTACTGGGACCCACCGGGTGGGCCACCGTATTTCGCGAAAAAAAGCCCCCCCCCCCCCCCGCTGTCAGCTCGGACCCACCAGAAGTGCCTCCTTATTACGCACAAAAAATGAATACTCCCCCGGCTAGCTGGGACCCACCTTGCTGGGAGGCTGACTTGTGGGCCTACTAAGTTGACGGGGACGAAGGGCTTTGTCAACTTAGTCAATATGAACAATTCTAGCTCCAGTGATCGTACGATGTCCATCCAACGGCCGTAGTGCTTCTTCAACCTCTGGTCTTCTTGCTCCAGCCGCCCAAAGAAGCGCCGGTCGTGCTGCATGCTCCTTCCTCCCGTGGCCGGTTGTGCTGCCGCAGAGGCCTCACCGCCCCCTACTATTCCCACCGCTGGCCAGGCCCTGCGGCGACGGCAGCCTCACACCGCAGCCGAACCAGTGAACCCTCGTAGTCCTCTCCGCGCGGGCTTCCACTGCCGCGTCGTCCCCTTCCTAGGCCTCGCCGTCGTCCACCGCCGTGGTGCTCTCCGCGCGGCGTGGTCAAGGAACGACTACCATTGGAAGAGTACTGTACGTGGAGAGGCTGACAGCTGGGTCCACGGCCACAGCCCAGTTTATTTGTGATTTTCCAAGTAAGTCGCTTTGTCAGGCCTGTTGGGCTGCAAATCTTTCAAGATGAGGAGAGCTTTCATTCAGCTGGCCGAGAAAATGGCCCATCAGTAATGAGGAATGGGTTGTACATTTTTAAAACACATCAAACCGGCAATTAGTTTCAAATGTCTTTTTTCATTTCAAGATTTTAAATTACATTAATTTTTGTGCGTGGAGAATTTGTTGGATTTTATATTGATATACATTTATTTTTAAAATCAGTTTGAATGTGAGTCGAAATTTCGGGATTAAAAACAGTTCGAACCGCACCGAAATATGCAAAATTTCGTATAATTTTTTAACCGTTGCCACAATATGGGCTATAATGCTAACAAAAACAATATGGGCTCCAAAAAAACTTTAAGAATTAGCAAATGGGCTGTAAATTATTAGAAATAATGGCAGATGGGTTGTATGTTGTTTTCCACAGATCTGAGGCTTTCCTAAAAAAAGGTTGACACACAAGCACTGACTGTTGGATGTCCATCAACTGCCATCGTGCTTCTTCAATCTCTGCTCTTCCTGCTCCAGCCGCTCAAACAAGCGCCGGCGGGACTGCCTGCTCCCTCCTCCTCGCGGCCGGCTGTGCTGCCGCGCAGGCCTCACTGCCCGACCGTACTCCCATCACTGGCCTAGCCATCCCTCTACTCACCCACACCTACTGTTATTCCGGCGACGGCAGACGAACCAGTAAACCCTCGTACAATCATACTCCCCTCCGCGTGGGAAACAACTGCCGAGACCTCCCTACCTCCGTGTCGTCCCCTTCCTAGGCCTTGCCGTCGTCCACTGCCCTGGTGCTCTCAGCGCGGCATGATCAACGTGGTCAAGGAACGACTTCCATCGGACATGGACTTTACATGGAGAGGCTGACAGCTGGGTCCACGGCCGCAGCAAGGAAGTGCCTCCTTATTATGCGGAAAATAATGATTCCTCCACCTGACAGCTAGGACCCACCAGACGGACCACTGTATTTCGTGAAAAAAAACGTTTCCCCCTGACTGCTGGGACCCACCAGCTACATCTTCGCACGCAAGGAAGTGTGGGCAAAAAAATGATTCGCCCCCTGACTGCTGGGACCCACCAGCTACATCTTCGCAGGCAAGGAAGTGCCTGATAGTCAGGACCCACCTGGTCGAAGCGTACGTAGCGTTGTCATTCTGATCGCGAACGTGTACGTACATACTGGTCGATGTAGAGGCGCGCACGTGTCGTAGTAGAGGCACACGTGTCATAGTAGAGGCGCGCACGTAGCATGTACACGTACGTACAGCGGCCAAGGTGCAAGAAAGAAAATACGGCCACGTATGTGTACATACGGGTGGGATCTCGAACGCCTACTCGCGCATATGTACTACCAGGGCTCGTGTACATGGCTGGGTCGGAACGGAGAAACAGCGTCGTCGTCGTGTTCATGGGGAGGCAACGGAATGCGTCGTGTTCATGGGGAGGCAACGAAATGTGTCGTGTTCATCGGGAGGGCTTGGACGGAACAGGCAATGGAAACGAGGCCTAGCGTACCGTAGAACGAAGGAAACGGCCTTGTGTTCGACCGGCCACGTTCGAAATGGGATCCTATTCATCGGGAGGGGTCTGGCGTACCGCAAAACGGAGGAAACGGACCTCCTACAGTCGAAACGGGGGTCCTGTTGATCGGGAGGGGTGTGGCGTACCGCAAAACGGACGAAATGGACTTGTGTTGGAGCGCTACGGTCGAAACGGGGGTCCTGTTCATCGAGAGGGGTGTGGCGTACCGCAAAACGGGACTCTACGGGATATTGTTCATCTCCACCGTCGACCCCCTCCAGCCTCCACGAGCTACTGTTCATCCACCGTCGACCTCCTCCAGCCTCCACCTGCGACTGTTCATCCACGGGCTCCTGTTCATCCAGCCTCCACCACGCGCTACTCCACCGGCTACTGTTCAACCAGCCCTCTCCACGGGCTCCTGTTCAACCACCCCTCCACGGGCTACTGTTCATCCTGCCCTCCACCGTCTACTGTTCATCTTGCCCTCCACGGGGTGGTCTTATTCATCCAGCCCTCCACGGGGTCCTGTTCATCCAGCCCCAACCGGCTCGATCAATCGGGGTCCTGTTCATCCAGAGGCAACACCACGGGATCCTGTTCATCCACCCCCACAGGGAACTGTTCATCCAACCCCCCCCCCCCCCCGCAATGCTCACTGCTCATCCAGAGGCAGCATCGATCGGCTTCAGTTAGCAGTAGTAGCGAAGGAATCGCTCGATCGGGTTCAGTTAACAGCCATCGATCGATCGCTCGGGTTCAGTAACGCGTAGCCTGCAGTGCAATCGCTCGGGTTCAGTTAGAGCCCAACGCCTCGCTCGGGTTCAGTTAGAGCCAACGCCTCGCACACACGCGTGTACGTGTACGAGAGAAACGCGCATCGCTCGGCCCCCGACCTCCCACCGTAACCGGGAACTCCCCAAAATTTTCCTCGCCCTCGCTTCTACCACGATTTTTTCCGTCATGGACGGCCCAAAGAATGTCATGAAGGTGCGTCTCCGGCCAGCCCAGGACAAAAAGCCCATTTTTTCATGATTTTTTGTCATAGAAGTAGGAGCCCACCACATCTACGATGATACCGGGTTTTTTCACAATTATCGTCATAGAAGTGTCCTCATAGAAGTGTCATATGTATGACAGAAAAAAATTCGTTCGGCCCAAAATGTCACGGATGTGTCTTTTTTTTGTGGTGTATGCTGACTCGGGGACGCTTCGTATGTCATGTGCACTGCCTTGTACATGATGGTGTTGTACGATCGAGCCCGTGTGGGCCCCACCATGAAAACTTCGGACGAAATCTCTATCATATGTTTGTTCCGGCTTATTTTGCAAGCCAATCCTTGTTTTTGTTTTGAGTTGTGGTATTCGAGTTGCTTCAATGTCAAGTGTTGATTCCAAACCTTCCCTAAGCGGTGTTCTCATGTTTCTATGTGAATACTAATCCTTCATGATAATCGAGATTGTCATGTCAATCCTTTTCAACCGGCATGTTTCTCTTCAAGTGGATCTGATCATTTCTACATTCGTGAGATCAATTCTCAGTTCTTTGCAATGGTGTTTGCTTCATCCGTTCCCAAGTTGCTTTTGTTTTCCCGCCCTCCCACCCATTTTCTTCAAGGACTCGGATTTCTTAATCAAGTATCCATTTTATTCATGTGAATTCTCTTCATTCTTTTCAATCAATGTTCTTACCCGGTGGTTCTCTTGAAGATGCTCTACTAGTTCATCATTCTTCATTCTTTTCTTCTCCGGTGGATTTAATTCAAGCTTTGTCGATCATATCCTTTCCTCGATTCAAATGCTTTCTCATGCCGGTGCGCCTCTTAATTATCCACCTCTTGTTATTCTTGTTTATCTGGAGCGCCGAAGATATCTCATAAGATTCAAGTTTCCATTCTCAATGCGTTCAAGCTTTTGCGAGGATGTTACCTCATTCAAGCCATTTATTTCAACCGGCGCAATCTCTCTTTTAAATTGTTCGACGGTGCATCTTTTGAGTGGGACCTAACCCACAGGTCTTTTCCCAGGATCTTACCTGACTCTTTTAATCTTTCCGGAGTGATTCTCAAATCCTTTTCAAAGTTTGACGCAAGAATGATTTATCATCAGTCAAATGCCTTCTCCAAGATTCGGTCAAATTCTTTTCATCGTTGGTTCAACCTTTCCAATTTTAATTCCGGAGTGCCTCAACAATTCTCAGTGGTGGTTCTCGTCATCATTCTCTGATTTTGAAGACCGAAGAAGAGTTTTCCTCCATATCTTGCTCCATTCTCTTCAAGATTCATGGTTCTAGCTTGATGCCATCCTCTCATAATTGTTTTCGATGGTGAAAATTCTTTTCACTCATCCGGAGAAATTCATGAGTCTTTTCAGTTTGATTCCCCGGAGCCATCATCTCAGAATTATTCATTTCCAGCTTTCAGCTCACATTCTCCAAATCTTTCCGGTGCATCATTCAAGTATTCTTTAATCAGCTCGTGATCCATTCGCTCACATGTATCTAAATTCCCTCAAGTATCTTCATTCATCTTCTAATTCTTCCCGGTGTTTCCTTATCTTTTCTTCGTTCATTTTCAATTCTTACGGTGGTTCGGTTCGAGATTTCTCTTCCTTCGTTATCATATCAATTCATTCGTTGTTTCCAAACCCCACTGGTGGATCCATCAAGACCTTATTCAAGTCTGCGCTATATCTCTCATCAATCCTTTCTACGAGAATAAGTAGTATGCCAAATCCGCTACTTGTCATCAATTTAAATTGGTGAAGGATACACATAACGTAATTATTATTATTGTTTCATCCAAGCGATTAATTCCTTATTCCGGAGGTTCATCAAAATTCTTTATTTCATTTGTTCATCTTTCTATCCAGAGTTCCAAGTTTTTTCTCGGTTATATCATCGCGAAGCTCCATCTAACCATTGCAAGGCTTCAATCTTGTTCACTTCAAACATTCAATTCTTTTATGTTATCATTTCCTATCCGGAGTTCTTCATGGAGGCTATACATGGTGGTTCGTCAAGGATTCTTTTCATTCTTCAATTGTTCTTCAAGATTTCTCTCAAAGTCATGATCCGCCAAGTTATACCCTCAGATAAACATGGTGTTCGACACATGTCTTATTTTGAGGAGTTCAAGTATTCTTCATATGGCATTCCAAAGTGCAATTCTTTCAATCTTATCTTTTCAGGTGGTGTTATGTCATTCTTGGAAATTTCCCTTCATGCTTCATGATTCACAAGGTGTCCGGAATGACATATTTTAAACCCATCATTTTCAATTCATTCTTGAGATCCTTTTGCAACCCATAAATATCTTCATTGGAGTTATCTTGGGTTATATTTCACCTAAAGCCTTCCTAAGGAATGTTGCTATTGTGGTGCTTATCAATAATCCAAGTTTCCTCCTATTCTCGCGATGAAAGACATTTTCATCTCTCCGTCGCTCTCAAGCAAGCAATTGTTTTTCATTTGTGGCAGGTTTTCACCTCAAGTTCTTGAGATGTTTTCCATAAGCCCTCAACAAGCCTGTTCCTTTCGTTGTTGATTTCCCAACAACTCTGTTCAATCCTTCTTTTTAAGGATGCTCTCTCAAATTCATTTGAGGTAGAACCTGTTGTTTTTTTCTCCGTTCTTTTCATTGCTTTCTTTCATTTCTTTCGGAGGCATTGTGATGATGCTCTCTTCACTCATCATCTCGTATTGTGAAGATCATATTCTTTGCTTTTGCTTATCCATTCAACCGGAGTGTCGTGTTTTCATTCGAGCTCTCTCATCTTATCAAGTTTTACCTCCATTCTCAACCGGAGTGCTGTCTGAAATCTGTCTTACCCCTTGTGTCATCTTTTAATAGTTCTGGAGGCAGTGTGTTGTTGATTTCATCAAGTATCTTCTCATCTTGACAAGTTCATGTTCAATTCCTTCCATTACATTCGGAGTGCGGCCCAAATTATATCATTCTTATTCCTTCTCTATCTTGTTTTAACCGGAGCGTTGTGTTTATCATTCCTCTTCTAACCGGAGTCTCATCCAAGTGCTTCCATTTTGCCAAGTTCATATTATTGCCTTCCATTTTCCAACCGGAGTGTTGTCGTAATTGATCTTTATAGTTCCTTGTACATCTCGTTTCTACCGGAGTGCTTGCATGTACTTCTTGTCCATTGCAACCCTTTTCTTATGTCTTTCAACCTACAAGGTTCCCTTAATGTTCCTTGTTCCTCTTTTTCTAACGGGGTGTTTTCAACTTCGTTCTTCTCCGTTCTATTCTTTCATTCAATTGTTTAATCTCTCAAGGTTCGTGGTTTCACTCGTTTGTCCAAGAAGCAACTTAGTTTTACCTCTTCTCTTCATCTTCCATTTCTCTCCGATGCCATCCTAGATCTTGGGACGAGATCCTCTCGTAGTGGTGGAGTGTTGTGACACCCCGAGACCGATGCGCCAGGTGTCTTCTAGTTATTCGTTGTTGTTGCCTTGTCATTCCTTTGCGTGTTGCATCTTTGTCATGTCATCATGTGCACTGCATCATCATGTTTTTCAAAACTTGCATCCGTCCGGGTTCCCCCAGTTCCGTCCGTTGTCCGTTCTGAGCCCAGACACACTTGCACGCGTCCGCGGTACCTCCGAAATTTTATTTTATAAGTGGCCGGAAAATGTTCTCGGATTGGGATGAAAATTGGCGTGCGGTCTTATTTTAGTGTAGGAAGACCGCGTGTCAAATTTCATCACGGAGTCTGTTTGATGCCCCAACGAATAACTATACCGGCACCGCTGCCAGTCTAACGTCGGACGTTTTCGGTCTCCGAAAACTGTTGCCGGGCCCTCTCTCTCTCTTCTCTCCTCTCAGCCTCTCCACAGTCCACCTAGGCCCATGCCTACCATTCTTTGCACAGTGCATCGGTCCCTCGCGCGCGTCCGAAAGTTGTCCCGGAACCGACCCGGACAGTCGTCACCGATGGGTCCGGATCATCCCCAAACATCTATAAACCATCTTCGTTTTGTTAATTGGGCTCCCTAGCTATTTATCCGCGACCGTCCGATTAAGATCGGAGGTACCAGTTGCACCTAACAAAATTCACCTGCTATATATTTAGCCTACCTAACCCTAGACCACTAGGTTGTCCCGTCCATTCCATCCATCCCGCTGCCACCTCCTGGTCCCATCGGGATCTCACCCAGCTAATCTCCTCTTTTTCACCAACTAGCCAATCCAGAGCATAGCCCCCTCCCTGCCTCGATCTGGATCGAGAGCCTGAGCCCCTGCAGCCGCCCGAGGCCTCCGCGGCTTGCCCCTCCTACCTCCTCGCCGCTCCGGCCGGACCTCGCCGGACTCCTCGCGCAGCAGTACCACACCAAGCCTCGCATCGCAGCCTCCTTCTCATCGTGCCCATGCACGAGCGGACGAACTCGAGCTCCCTCCTCTCGATCCATGTGCCTTTGCCTTGAGCCACTCAAGAAATCGCCCGTGCCCGAGACCAGGCCACCGTCCCGTGCCCGAAACCCCATGCCCGAGCGGCTCCCTCGTCCGCCAGACCACCTTCCCTGCCCTCCTCTCTCTTCGTCTCTCCCTCTCCATCTCTCTGCTCTCTCATGGTCTCTCTCTCTATGCCCTTCACAGGTCGACGCCGTCAGCCTTCTCCGCCCCGGATCCGGTTGCCCTTGTCGTCACGTGCTCGGATCCACCACCTCCAGTCACCTCCTTGCTGGTCCACGCCCCCGGGACCCGTCGATGGACGCTGCCATGCCGTGCGCCGCCTCCTCTGTTTTCTGCGCTCATTCGAGCGGGGAGGACGAGCGGTAGCGCATGTGGGCTGCCCCTTCACATCGCCTTAAGGCCCAGCGCCTCCCTTGCAGGCCTCCTCTTTTCCCGAACGGGCTAAGCCCATGGTGAGCGGCAGATCCAGCGCCCCCCTGTGCACTGTTGGGCCAGCAGTTTTGGCCCGCCTATGTTTTTTTTCAGATCTGCGATTTTATCTTTTATCCAGGTGTTTGGCAGTTTTACAGAAAAGCCCCCATACTTCATTCTTTTAATAACTCACAAATGGTGCATCGGATTAAAATGTTTTATACATGAAAAATGCTTAGAATTATGTGTAGATTAATAATATGCTACTTTCATGCATGTTTAAAATGTTTAAAATTGTTGTTTGCTTTAATTTGCTCCTATGCATGCTAAAATCAATGTTGGGGATATCGCTTATCGGGAACTTATCGGTCGACCCATGATAAGGGGTAAATCGGCCAGTTTATCGGCATATCGGCCAGTTTATCGCCATATCGGCTGATTTATCGGCCGATTTATCTTATCGGTCTGACAGCGGTAAGCGATAAATCGGTCGATTTATCGGCAAATCGGAAGATCTTGAATAGTGGCTAAAATGATTTAATTCATAACTAAATAACCGTAGCTCCATTTTTAACAAACTTTATATGTAATTGGGGTAGAAAATTGCCTAGTTTAACTTGGTGACATTGCTTTGCATGTTTAACAACTATAAAATATGGTTTAGGGCAGAACAGTACCAAAACCTAAAATATGCACATGAGGAGTTTCTGGACTTGTTGTTTGTTGTTCCGGCCTCATTTAAACTTGCCTAGTTAGGTAGTTTAATTTTGTTTCACCCCTCTTGCCATGTTAATCAACATTTAATATTGTTGGGTACATAAACAAGATCGAACTAAATAACTTGTTGTGGTGTTTCATCAATATGCAACTCGTTGCATATTGAGCTCCATTTAACTTGTAGTATTGTTTGTGCACTTTGCCATGCCATGCCTCATTAAACCGGACATGCATCATACTTGGATGTGCATCATGCCATGCTTATGTGATGTTTGTTTACTATATTGTGTGCTTCTTTCCGGTGTTGCTTCTTCGGGTTGGTTCCGATAACGTCGGGTTTGTGAGGATTAGTTCGACTTCGTCCGTTTGTCTTCTTCATGGACTCGTTCTTCTTCCTTGCGGGATCTCAGGCAAGATGACCATACCCTCGAAATCACTTCTATCTTTGCTTGCTAGTTGCTCGCTCTTTTGCTATGCCGCGATACCTACCACTTGCTATATCATGCCTCCCATTTTGCCATGTCAAGCCTCTAACCCACCTTACCTAGCAAACCGTTGTTTGGCTAAGTTACCGCTTTTGCTCAGCCCCTCTTATAGCATTGCTAGTTGCAGGTGAAGATGAAGTTTGTTCCATGTTGGAACATGGTTATGTTGGGATATCACAATATCTCTTATTTAATTAATGCATCTATATACTTGGTAAAGGGTGGAAGGCTCGGCCTTATGCCTGGTGTTTTGTTCCACTCTTGCCGCCCTAGTTTCCGTCATACCGGTGTTATGTCCCTTGATTTTGCGTTCCTTACACGGTTGGGTGTTATGGGGACCCCTTGACAGTTCTCTTTGAATAAAACTCCTCCAGCAAGGCCCAACCTTGGTTTTACCATTTGCCTCACCACCACCTACCATTCCCTCGGGTCGGCCAACCCGAGGGTCATCTTTATTTTAGCCCCCCCGGGGCCAGTGCTTGTCTAAGTGTTGGTCCGAACCGAGCTGCCTGCGGGGCCACCTCGGGGAAACTTGAGGTTTGGTTTTACTCGTAGCTAGTCTCATCTGGTGTTGCCTTGAGAACGAGATACGTGCGACTCCTATCGGGATTGTCGGCACATCGGGTGGCTTTGCTGGTCTTGTTTTACCATTGTCGAAATGTCTTGTAACCGGGATTCCGAGACTGATCGGGTCTTCCCGCTAGAAGGAATATCCTTCGTTGACCGTGAGAGCTTGTGATGGGCTAACTTGGGACACCCCTACAGGGTATAAACTTTCGAGAGCCGTGCCCGCGGTTATGGGCAGATGGGAATTTGTTAATGTCCAGTTGTAGATAACTTGACATTTAACTTAATTAAATGCATCAACAGCGTGTGTAGCCGTGATGGTCTCTTTCCGGCGGAGTCCGGGAAGTGAACACGGTTCTTGTGTTATGTTTGACGTAAGTAGTTTCAGGATCACTTCTAGTTCACGGTCGTGCTTTGCTCCTCTTCTCGCTCTCATTTGCGTAAGTTAGCCACCATAAATGCTAGTGCTTGCTGCAGCTCCACCTCACTACCTTTTCCTACCCATAAGCTTAAATAGTCTTGATCTCGCGGGTGTGAGACTGTTGAGCCCCCGTGACTCATAGTTTACTTCCAAAACCAGTTGCAGGTGCCGATGATAACCGTGCAGGTGACGCAACCGAGCTCAAGGAGGAGCTCGATGAAGATCGTGTTTGTTGTGTTGTTTCGTTTCCTTTCGATCAGTAGAGGAGCCCAGTTGGGGTGATCGGGGATCTATTGCATTAGGGGTTGTATTTATTTTGGTTCCGTAGTTGGACCTTGATTGTATTCTGGATGATGTAATGCCATATTCATATATTGTGTGAAGTGGCGATTGTAAGCCAACTCTTTATCCCTTTCTTATTCAGTGCATGGGATGTGTAAAGATTACCCCTCTTGCGACAATCCTACAATGTGGTTATGCCTCTAAGTCGTGCTCCGACACGTGGGAGATATAGCCGCATCGTGGGTGTTACAACTTGCTATAGTTCCTTATGTTAAACATGAAATTGTTGCTATTTCACCCACGCATGATAGTCCTATTATATTTTTGAATTCTCCCGACTACACTATATCGAAGAAGTTTGCTCTTATTAAGGATTATATTGATGGGTTGCCTTTTACTACTACACATGATGATTTTGATGAATATAATATGCATGTGCTTGCTGCTCCTACTTGCAATTATTATGAGAGAGGAACTATATCTCCACCTCTCTATGTTTCCAATACGATAAAATTGCAAGAAACTGTTTATACTATGCATTGGCCTTTACTTTGTGTGCATGAATTGTTCTTTTATGACATGCCGATGCATAGGAAGAGAGTTAGACTTCATCATTACATGATATATGTTGCTTTGTGCTCACTACTAAATTACAAATCATTGTTAATTAAAATTGGCTTTGATATACCTTGGGATCCGGGTGGATTCATTACTTGAGCACTATATGCCTAGCTTAATGGCTTTAAAGAAAGCGCTGCCAGGGAGAAAACCCGGAAGTTTTAGAGAATCATTTATTTCTGTTGAGTGCTTTCATATAGTTTAAAAACAACAAAAATAAAGAGGGAAACCCAAAACTTTTTCAAAAAAGGAAAGCGAAAGTGAGAAAGACGAGCATTGTTGAAGTGGGAGCTAGCCTTGAACTTTGTTCATGCTCACGGAAACTTTGTAAATCTTGATTACAGAAACTTTTCAATAAAAATAATTATCCCCTTGTACAATTCCATTGTATTATAAAAATAATGTGCCAAGGTTTGCCTTTAGGATGTTTACATTGCATGTTGGTTTGTACGGTGCAGGACAGAAACTTTGGCTGTAGTGCGCGATTTTACATTTTTTACTGGAACGTCAAATGGTTCTGATTATTTTTGCACTGTCTTTATATACAAATTGTTTATTTTTACTAATTTTGGCAGAATTTTTCAAGTATCAGAAGTATGGTGAATGTTCAGATTGTTACAGACTGTTCTGTTTTAGACAGATTCAGTTTTTGATGCATAGTTTGCTTGTTTTGATGAAACTAACGATTTATATCAGTGGATTAAGCCATGGAGAAGTTATATTACAGTAGATACAATGCAAAAACAAAATATGAATTGGTTTTCAAAAGTACTTAGAGTAGTGATTTGCTTTATTATACTAACGGATCTTACCGAGTTTTCTGTTGAAGTTTTGTGTGGATGAAGTGTTCGATGATCGAGAAGGTCTCGATATGAGAAGAAGGAAGATAGGAAAGAACTCAAGCTTGGGGATGCCCGAGGCACCCCAAGTAAATATTCAAGGAGACTCAAGCGTCTAAGCTTGGGGATGCCCCGGAAGGCATCCCCTCTTTCTTCAACAAGTATCGGTATGTTTTCAGATTCGTTTCGTTCATGCGATATGTGCAATCTTGGAGCGTCTTTTGCATTTAGTTTTCATTTTTCTTTAATGCACCATGATGGTATGAGATAATCCTTGGTTGATTTATAGAATGCTCATTGCACTTCACTTATATCTTTTGAGTATGGCTTTATAGAATGCTTCATGTGCTTCGCTTATATCGTTTGAAGCTTGGATTGCCTGTTTCTCTTTACATAGAAAACCGCCATTTGTAAAATGCTCTTTTGCTTCACTTATATTTGTTAGAGCATGGCCATATATTTTGTAGAAAGAATTAAACTCTCTTGCTTCACTTATATCTATTTAGAGAGATGACAGGAATTGGTCATTCACATGGTTAGTCATAAAATCCTACATAAAACTTGTAGATCACTGAATATGATAGGTTTGATTCCTTGCAATAGTTTTGCGATATAAAGATGGTGATATTAGAGTCATGCTAGTGGGTAGTTGTGGATTAGTGGGATGCACACCCACTTAGTTTCAGTTTGAGCTTTCATATACTTATAGCTCTTAGTGCATCCGTTGCATGGCAATCCCTACTCACTCACATTGATATCTATTGATGGGCATCTCCATAGCCCGTTGATACGCCTAGTTGATGTGAGACTATCTTCTCCTTTTTGTCTTCTCCACAACCACCATTCCATTCCACCTATAGTGCTATATCCATGGCTCACACTCATGTATTGTGTGAGGGTTGAAAATGCTGAAGCGCGTTAAAAAGTATGAACCAATTGATCGGCTTGTCATCGGGGTTGTGCATGATGTGAATATTCTGTGTGGTGAAGATGGAGCATAGCCAGACTATATGATTTTGTAGGGATAACTTTCTTTGGCCTTGTTATTTTGAAAAGACATGATTGCTTTATTAGTGGGCTTGAAGTATTATTGTTTTTATGTCAAATGATAGACTATTGCTTTGAATCACTCGTGTCTAAATATTCATGCCATGATTAGATTACATGATCAAGATTATGCTAGGTAGCATTCCACATCAAAAATTATCTTTTTATCATTTACCTACTCGAGGATGAGCAGGAATTAAGCTTGGGGATACTGATACATCTCCGTCGTATCTATAATTTTTGATTGTTCCATGCCAATATTCTACAACTTTCATATACTTTTGGCAACTTTTTATACTATTTTTGGGACTAACATATTGATCCAGTGCCCAGTGCCAGTTCCTGTTTGTTGCATGTTTTTTGTTTCGCAGAATATCCATATCAAACGGAGTCCAAACGGGATAAAAACTGACTGAGATTTTTTTGAGAATATATATGATTTTTGGGAAGAAAAATCCACGCGAGACGATGCCCGAGGGGGCCACAAGACAGGGGGCGCGCCCCTAACCCTCGTGGTCACCCCGTAAGGCGGTTGATACCCTTCTTTCGCCGCAAGAAAGCTAATATCCGGACAGAGATCGTGTTAAAATTTCATCCCAAATCGGAGTTACAGATCTCCGGGAGTATAAGAAACGGTGAAATGGAAGAATCTGAGAACGCAGAAACAGAGAGACAGATCCAATCTCGGAGGGGCTCTCTCCCCTCCCATGCCATGGAGACCATGGACCAGAGGGGAAACCCTTCTCCCATCTAGGGAGGAGGTCAAGGAAGAAGAAGAAGAAGGAGGGGGCTCTCTCCCCCTCGCTTCCGGTGGCGCCGGAGTGCCACCGGGGGCCATCATCATCACTGCAATCTTCACCAACAACTTCACCGCCATCATCACCAACTCTTCCCCTCTCTATGCAGCGGTGTAACCTCTCTCTTACCCGCTGTAATCTATACTTAAACATGGTGCTCGACGCTATATATTATTTCCCAATGATGTATGGCTATCCTATGATATTTGAGTAGATCTATTTTGTCCTATGGGCTATTTGATGATCGTGATTGGTTTGAGTTGCATGTTTTATTATTGGTGCTGTCCTATGGTACTCTTCGTGTCGCACAAGCGTGAGGGATTCTCGTTGTAGGTTGTTGCAATACGTTTATGATTCGCTTATAGTGGGTTGCGTGAGTGACTGAAACACAAACCCGAGTAAGGGGGTTGTTGCGTATGGGATAAAGAGGACTTGATGCTTTAATGCTATGGTTGGGTTTTACCTTAATGATCTTTAGTAGTTGCGGATGCTTGCTAGAGTTTCAATCATAAGTGCATATGATCCAAGTAGACAAAGTATGTTAGCTTATGCCTCTCCCTCATATAAAATTGCAATAATGATTACCGGTCTAGTTATCGATTGTCTAGGGACAAATAACTTTCTCGTAACAACAAGCTCTCTACTAAACCTAACTTAGTTGTGTCTTTATCTAAACAGCCCCTACTTTTTATTTACGTAATATTTATTATCTTGCAAACCTATCCAACAACACCTACAAAGTATTTCTAGTTTCATACTTGTTCTAGGTAAAGCGAACGTCAAGCGTGCGTAGAGTTGTATCGGTGGTCGATAGAACTTGAGAGAATATTTGTTCTGCCTTTAGCTCCTCGTTGGGTTCGACACTCTTACTTATCGAAAATTGTTGCAATCCCCTATACTTGTGGGTTATCAGACCCCTTCTCTGCTCGGCATCTCAGCGAGCACGGGCCTGTCTACCGTGTTCCCCGCGTCGTCGCCGTCCTCCTGGAGCCATTTCCCCCTCCGTCCGCTTCTCCGTCGGTGCTCGTCGCCGTGCACCCACGAGCGAGCTGTAGCCGACAAGGCTTTAATGGCATTCGGCCGCTTCTCCTCTGTGCCCCTTGGCCCCTCCTACCATGTGCTCTACTGTTGCTCGTCAGCACCTCCCTCGTCGTGATCCTGTGCCCTCCCGTGATCGCTGCCATCGCCAGAGCATGGTCGGACGCGAGCGGCGGCATCCGAGGCACGGCCACGCGTCCACGGCCACCCCTCCTCGTCCCGCCTATATATAGCCTATCCCGAGGCTGATCGACCTCACCACCAGCCTCACACCACCTCCAGCAATCTCCCCGGCCTCTTCCTAGAGCTCCAGAGCCCCTCCCCACCTCTCTCTGTCACCATGGCCGCCGGCCTCCTCCTCCTAACTTGGAGCGAGCCGACCCCCCTCGCTCCACTCTTCCACCTCCAGAGGACTCCCACCGCCACCTAGAAGCCGCCCCACGCCTACACCCCTCCTCCCCATGGCCTTAGCGCCGAGCCCTCCCACACCCCGTAGCCGCCGTCCGCTGCAGTCGAGGCTGCGTTCTCTCAAGTGCATCTCGGCGGGCATGAGTAGTCCAGACAGGAGCGCCTCCTCTCCCCGATCTCACTGGTGTGCGGGGCGTCGCCGGAGACGACTCAGGCTGCCGGAACGGCCGCCCGCAGCACGCCCCTGCCTCTGGCCCGCGGGCGCTCGTCGGGAGGAAGACGGAGACCAGTGAGGGGAGAGAGAGAGCGCCACGGGGCCCACCGGTCAGCCTAACAGGGTGTTGACCCCGGTGCCGACGTGGATAAGTGACGGGCCCCGCCCCGCGGGACCCGCACGTCAGCGACCCCAAGCACGGGCCCCCACTGCCACGCTGGATAAGTGGAAGCGTCAACCTCCAGAGTACGTTTTCACCTCTAGAAGGCGTATTCTGTTTCCACTTCGGCCTTAAAAGCACTTTCTCCGTTCTGAAGACGTATTTTCTGAGAATATGTTTTCTATTTTTCAGCTCAGGGGCCTGTTTGTAGAAATCTTTTTACAGAATGGTCCCTGAACTTCGTCAGGCTATAACTTTTTTCTCGCAACTCCATTTGAGGTGAATCCAAAGCCCACATCTTTGTTTTGTCGAGCTTGTTCTGTTGGTTTCGTTTTCACTATGGTTTGACACTGTGAAAAATGACCTTTTTGCCCTTGCACGTAAACAGCCCCTCCGAGAGAGAACTGTTTTCGACAAATCTTTTCGCGGCTTCACCGCACTTCTCCCCGGTGCCTTCTTCATCCCCAGGCAGGCCACAATACCCACTTGCATGATAGTCATGCAGTAGCCATGGTTTTCAACTTGAATATCTATTAAATGTCCGAGGTTGGTGAGTGCTGCATGTGATGGTTATGAGATAACCCGAGCAGAATAAATGGTGCATATAGTGTCATTATGTTGCATGCTAGTGCCATCGTGTTTATATGTTCGTGCCATGTTCATGTTGTTCTAGCTGTATCATGTTCATGTTGCTCATGCCATGTTATCCTGATGATCTCCTGATAATTCCTGCTTAACCTGTAATTGCCATGTTGTTCTTTGTCTTGAATGCTTCTGGTTATTGTGAGCTTGCAAGTACATTCAATGTACTGACCTGGCGTGTCATGCCAGTTTGCATGTCATGCAAAATTTGATTGCTTGCTTGTCGTGGTTTCCATTCGTGCGAGCTAGGATAAGCGTTCCAGCCAGAGTCCCTGCGGAGTGGAGTTCACCGTCGTCATCGTTGTTCTGCTGCTAGAAGTTTTTTCCGCTGCTTCGAGTTGTTCTGCTGTTTGCATAGAGTAATTGAGGATGGCATAGTGTCGCCGTGCCAATATTATTCATTGTAATATCGGAGACCTTGTAATCATATTCATGTAATAATAGAAAGCTGGTTTGTTCTATGCTAAGCAGTGTCGTATTCCAGAAGACTTCTCCTCGATCTCTGGGCTGGAATATGGGGTGTTCTGGTTTCTCTGAGCCGGGGTGCTACATTTATCCAGCTGAGGGTCGAGGGAGAGTTTCATCAGCACGACGGCGTGGTGACGGTGATGGTGATGTGATCCGTGCAGGGCTTCGCCTAAGCACTACGACGCTATGACCGGAGGAGTAAACTGTGGAGGGGGGCACCGCACACGGCTAAGAGAACAATTGATGTGTCATGGGGTGCCCCCTTGCCCCCGTATATAAAGGAGGGGAGGAGGAGGCGGCCGGCCAGGAGGGGCGCGCCATGGGGGGAGTCCTACTAGGACTCCACTCCTAGTAGGATTCGCCTCCCCCCTTTTTTCCTTTCTTACCGGAGGGGAAAAGGAAGGAGAGGGAGAGGGAAAGGGGGGTCGTACCCCCTCCTCCTTGTCCTATTCAGACTCCCTGGGATGGGGGCACGCGCCACCCCTCGCGAGCTTCCCTCTCTCTCCCCTAAGGCCCATGTAGGCCCAATACTTCCCCCGGGGGTTCCGGTAACCCCTCGGTACTCCGGTAAAATACCTGAATCACTCGAAACCATTCCGATGTCCGAATACTACCTTCCAATATATCAATCTTTACCTCTCGACCATTTCAAGACTCCTCGTCATGTCTGTGATCTCATCCGGGACTCCGAACAAACTTCAGTCACCAAAACACATAACTCATAATACAAATCATCATCGAACGTAGCGTGTGGACCCTACGGGTTCGAGAACTATGTAGACATAACCGAGACACATCTCCGGTCAATAAAAAATAGCAGAACCTGGATGCTCATATTGGTTCCTACATATTCTACAAAGATATTTATCGGTCAAACCGCAATAACAACATACATTATTCCCTTTGTCATCGGTATGTTACTTGCCCGAGATTCAATCGTTGGTATCATCATACCTAGTTCAATCTCGTTACCGGCAAGTCTATTTACTCGTTCTGTAATGCATCATCGCGCAACTAACTCATTAGTCACATTGCTTGCAAGGTTTATAGTGATGTGCATTACCGCGAAGCCCCAGAGATACCTCTCCAAAACTCGGAGTGACAAATCCTAATCTTGATCTATGCCAACCCAACAAACAACTTTGGAGACACCTTTAGAGCATCTTTATAATCACCCAGTTACGTTGTGGCGTTTGATAGCACACAAGGTGTTCCTCTGGTATTCGGGAGTTGCATAATCTCATAGTCAGAGGAATATGTATAAGTCATGAAGAAAGCATTAGCAATAAAACTTAACGGTCATTATGCTAAGCTAACGGATGGGTCATGTCCATCACATCATTCTCTAATGATATGATCCCGTTCATCAAATGAAAACACATGTCTATGGTTAGGAAACTTAACCATTTTTGTTAACGAGCTAGTCAAGTAGAGGCATACTAGGGACACTGTGTTTTGTCTATGTATCCACACATGTATCAAGTTTCTGGTTAATACAATTCTAGCATGAATAATAAACATTTATCATGATATAAGGAAATATAAATAACAACTTTATTATTTCCTCTAGGGCATATTTCCTTCACGGCGAGCATAGAGTGGAGACCCACGCGAGGGAGACGGATCTCTCAGTGGTGTACACCATCGACCCAGCCATGGTGGACGACTACATCAATAGCGTTGAGCAGTTGCTTGCTCGAGACAAGTACAAGGTGGTTGGCATCGACCTCCAGTACACCACCGGTCGTCCCGGCATAGATCAGAAGGTTGTCGTCGCCTAGTTGTGCATGCGCCATCATGTCCTCATCTACCACTACTGCATGGCCATAGAGCCTTGCGGCCGTTTCAACAGGTTTGTCAACAACACCGACTACAAGTTCGCCATGGTGGAAACCACCGATGATGTAAAAACGCTCTGTGTTACAGGCTTGGCCTGCAGGAACCTTGTCAAAATCTATGGCCACTACAGGGTCTGGGGCAGCACGAAGGACTCCCTGGTCGAACTCGCCTCGGCCATCATCGGCCCCTACTATGAAAACATGAAGCAGGATGCCCATAGAACAAGTCTCGTATCCTGGCACATGGCCTGGATGCGGCAACTGGATGAACCTCACCACAGCTTCATGGCCAAGAGCGTGTACACATGCTACGAGATGCACAGGTGGATCGTTGACATGAGGAAGTGCCTTGTTACCCAAATCGATGAGCCCGGATCGAGCCACAAGCAAAGCAAGCGTCACAAGAAGTAGATGATGATCAGATGATCGTTTATGCTAGTTAATCATGCATGTAATATATAGTTTAATTTATTGGTGTGTGGAAATGTCATGTGTGTAGTAGCCATCTATGTAATTATGCATGTAATTGTTTACTTTGGTGTGTGCAAATGCCATGGTTGTAGTAGCCACCTATGTAAGTGGATGTTTAATTTGGTTATGCAACCGTGTCCTTATAAGTGTGTGTGTGTGTGTGTGTGTGTGTGTGTTGTTGTTGTTGTTGTTGTTCTGTATGCAATCCCATCGCACAACACACACATCTTATTATCAGCAACCGTCTGTGTTATTATCGGTCTTCACACACATTTCTGATTACAGACCTATTTGCCGTGTATCACACACATCTTCTTATATTGAACCGTTTCTGTTCTCTTGTCTCAACACAAACAGTTCATCCGAGTGAACGGCATGCCGTATATTGCACACACCTTGATCTGGCTGACCATTTCTTTTGTGTTGCCTAATCACAAACAGTTCATCTGAGTGAACTGTATGTTGTACATCGCACACACCTTCATCTGGCTGCCCTTTTCTTTTGTTCCACCTCATCGCAAACGATTAATTGAACTGAACCATATGCCCTACATCGCACACACAACTAAAATCTGAATCGTGTCTGATGCATCCTCCATCGCAAACGTTTTGCACCTTTTTTGACGGGTTTTTTACACCATCGTTTGTGATTATTGCATCGCACATAGTTTCGTCGAAGGGTCTCTAATCGTAGTGTCGCGTTAGCAGCATCCTGCATTAGTGTATGCTCCATGGCGTTCAAAACATTTTTGAAGTCCCGGTTCTAAGCCGTAAAGCATGGTGCACTAAACTATCAAGTAGTCATCATACCGAGCCTGTTAAACTTTCATAATGTCTATATCTGCTCCTGCAATAGGTCTGTCACCTAGTGGTGCATCAAGGACATAATTCTTCTATGCAGCAATGAGGATAATCCTCAGATCACGGACCCAGTCCGCATCATTCCTACTATCATCTTTCAACTTAGTGTTCTCTAGGATCATATCAGGACTAAGTTCATGATAAATTTAAGTTCAATTAATCATATTACTTAAGAACTCCCACTTAGATAGACATCCCTCGAGTTATCTAAATGATCACGTGATCCATATCAACTAAACCATGTCCGATCATCAATGAGATGGAGTAGTTTTCAATGGTGAACATCTCTATGTTGATCATATCTACTATATGATTCACGTTCGACCTTTCAGTCTCAGTGTTCCGAGGCCATGTCTGTACATGCTAGGCTCGTCAAGTTTAACCCGAGTATTCTGCACGTGCAAAACTGTCTTGCACCCATTGTATGTGAACGTAGAGCTTATCACACCCGATCATCACGTGGTGTCTCGGCACGACAAACTGTCGCAACGGTGCATACTCAGCGAGAACACTTATACCTGGAAATTTAGTTAGGGGTCATCTTATAATGCTATCGTCGTACTAAGCAAAATAAGATGCATAAAATATAAACATCACATGCAATAAAAATATGTGACATGATATAGCCATCATCATCTTGCGCCTTTGATCTCCATCTCCAAAGTACCATCATGATCTCCATCGTCACCGGCTTCACACATTGATCTCCATCGTAGCATTGTTGTCGTCACGCCAACTATTGCTTCTACGACTATCGCTAATGCATAGTGATAAAGTAAAGCAATTACATGGTGATTGCATTTCATACAATAAAGCAACAACCATAAGGCTCCTGCCAGTTGTCGATAACTTTTACAAAACATGATCATCTCATACATCAAAATATATCACATCACGTCTTGACCATATCTCATCACAACATGCCCTGCAAAAACAAGTTAGACGTCCTCTACTTTGTTGTTGCAAGTTTTACGTGGCTGCTACGGGCTTCTAGCAAGAATCGTTCTTACCTACGCATCAAAACCACAAAGATTTTTTGTCAAGTGTGTTGTTTTAACCTTCAACAAGGACCGGCCGTAGTCAAATTCGATTCAACTAAAGTTCGAGAAACAGGCACCCGCCAGCCACCTTTATGCAGAACAAGTTGCATGTCTGTTGGTGGAACCGGCCTCATGAACGTGGTCATGTAAGGTTGGTCCGGGCCGCTTCATCCAACAATACCGCCGAATCAAAATAAGACGTTGGTGGCAGGCAGTATGACTATGATCGCCCACAACTCTTTGTGTTCTACTCGTGCATATCATCTATGCATAGACCTGGCTCGGATGCCACTGTTGGGGAACGTAGCATGCAATTTCAAAATTTTCCTAAGATCACACAAGATCTATCTAGGAGATGCATAGCAACGAGAGGGGGAGAGTGTGTCCATGTACCCCCGTAGACCGAAAGCGGAAGCATTAGCTTAATGCGGTTGATGTAGCCGAACGTCTTTACGATCCAACCAATCAAGCACCGAACGTACGGCACCTCCGAGTTCTGCACACATTCAGCTCGATGACGTCCCTCAAACTCTTGATCCAGCAAAGCGTCGAGGGAGAGTTACATCAGCACGACGGCGTGGTGACAGTGATGGTGATGTGATCCGTGCAGGGCTTCGCCTAAGCACTGCGACAATATGACCGGAGGAGTAAACTGTGGAGGGGGGCACCGCACGTGGCTAAGAGAACAATTGATGTGCTCTAGGGTGCCCCCTTGCCCCTGTATATAAAGGAGGAGAGGGGAGGAGGCCGGCCCTAGGGGCGCGCCATGGGGGGGCCGACTTGGACTCCTAGTCCTAGTCGCCCCCCTTCCTTCTTTCGGAGGGGGAAAGGGGGAAGGAGAGGGAGATGGGGAAGGAAAGGGGGGCCGCGCCCCCTCCCCTTGTCCAATTCGGACTACCCATGGGGGGGTGCGCCACCCCTTGTGGGCTGCCCTCTCTCTCCCCTATGGCCCATGTTGGCCCATTACTTTCCCCGGGGGGTTCCGGTAACCCCTCGGTACTCCAATAAATATATGAAATGCTCTGAAACCATTCCGGTGTCCGAATACTATTGTCCAATATATCGATCTTTACCTCTCGACCATTTCGAGACTCCTCGTCATGTCCGTGATCTCATCCAGGACTCTGAACAATCTTCGGTCACCAAAACACATAACTCATAATACAAATCGTCATCGAACGTTAAGCATGCGGACCCTACGGGTTCGAGAACTATGTAGACATGACCGAGACACATCTCCGATCAATAACCAACAGCGAAACCTGGATGCTCATATTGGTTCCTACATATTCTACGAAGATCTTTATCGGTCAAACCGTTATGACAACATACGTTACCTTTGTCATCGGTATGTTACTTGCCCGAGATTTGGTCGTCGGTATCTTTGTACCTAGTTCAATCTCATTACCGGCAAGTCTCTTTACTCGTTCCGTAATACATCATCACGTAACTAACTCATTAGTCACATTGCTTGCAAGGCTTATTATGATGTGCATTACCGAGAGGGTCTAGAGATACCTCCCCGATACTCAGAGTGACAAATCCTAATCTCGATCTATGCCAACCCAACAAACACCTTCGGAGATACCTGTAGAGAATATTTGTAATCACCCAGTTACATTGTGACGTTTGATAGCACACAAGGTATTCCTCAGGTATCCGGGAGTTTCATAATCTCATAGTCGATGGAATATGTATTTGACATGAAGAAAGCAATAGCAATAAAACTGAACGATCAATATGCTATGCTAACGGGCGGGTCTTGTCCATCACATCATTCTACTAATGATGTGATCTCGTTCATCAAATGATAACACATGTCTATGGTTAGGAAACTTAACCATCTTTGATTAACGAGCTAGTCTAGTAGAGGCTTACTAGGGACACGCTGTTTTGTCTATGTATCCACACATGTATCAAGTTTTTGGTTAATACAATTCTAGCATGAATAATAAACATTTATCATGATATAAGGAGATATAAAATAACAACTTTATTATTGCATCTAGGGCATATTTCCTTCACTATCTAGGAGATGCATAGCAACGAAAGGGGGAGAGTGTGTCCACGTTCCCCCGTAGACCGAAAGCGGAAGCGTTTGACAACGCGGTTGATGTAGTCGAACTTCTTCTCGTTCTGACCGATCAAGTACCGAACGTACGGCACCTCCGAGTTCTGCACATGTTTAGCTCGATGACGTCCCTCGAACTCTTGATCCAGCAAAGTATCGAGGTAGAGTTCCGTCAGCACGACGGCGTGGTGACGGTGATGGCGAATTGATCCGCGCAGGGCTTTGCCTAAGCACTACGTGATTATAACCGGAGGCGTAAACTGTGGAGGGGGGCGCCGCACATGGCTAACAATGTTTGTTGTGTGTTCTAGGCGCCCCCTCCCCGCATATATATAGGTGGGAGGGGGAGGGGACAACCATGGGGCACCCCAAGTAGGAGGAATCCTACTTGGGGGCCTTGTCCAATTCGCCCCCCACCCCTTACCATCTTTTCCGGAGAGGGGAGGAAAGGGGAGAGAGGAGGGAAGGAAGGGGGAGGTCAAATTGCCTCCCCTTCCTTCTCTCTTCCCCTTTTCCTTTCCCCTTCCTATTCGTCCAGAAAGGGGGGCGCAGTAGCCCATGTTGGCTGCTGTGTTTTCCCTCTTGGCCCAATAGGCCCAAATCTTTGTGCGCGGGGGGGGGGGGGGTGCCCGGAACCCCTTCCGGTGACCCGATATGTACCCGGTACCCCCGGAATACTTTTGGTGTCCGAATATCATCGTCCTATATATGAATCTTTACCTCTCGGCCATTTTGAGACTCCTCGTCATGTCCGTGATCTTATCTAGGACTCCAAACAACATTCGGTCACCAAATCACATAACTCATATAATACAAAATCGTCATCGAACGTTAAGCGTGCGGACCCTACGGGTTCGAGAACTATGTAGACATGACCGAGACACCTCTCCGGTCAATAAACAACATCAGAACTTGGATGCTCATATTGGTTCCCACATATTCTATGATGATCCTTATCGGTCGTACCGTAATGACAACATACGTTATTCCCTTTGTCATCCGTATGTTACTTGCCCGAGATTGGATCGTCGGTATCTCCATACCTAGTTCAATCTCGTTACCGGCAAGTCTCTTTACTCGTTCTGTAATGCATCATCCCGTAACTAACTCATTAGTCACACTGCGTGTAAGGCTTATTATAATGTGCATTACCGAGAGGGTCCAGAGATACCTCTCCGATACTCGAAGTGATAAATCCTAATCTCGATCTATGCCAACCCAACAAACACCTTTGGAGATATGTGTAGAGCATCTTTATAATCACCCAGTTACGTTGTGACGTTTGATAGCAAACAAGGTATTCCTCCAGTATCCGGGAGTTGCATAATCTCATAGTCAAAGGAATATGTATAAGTCATGAAGAAAGCAATATCAATAGAACTTAACAATCATTATGCTAAGCTAACGGTTGGGTCTTGTTCATCACATCATTCTCCTAATGATGTGATCTCGTTCATCAAATGACAACACATGTCTATGGTTAGGAAACTTAACCATCTTTGATTAACGAGCTAGTCTAGTAGAGGCTTTACTAGGGACACTGTGTTTTGTCTATGTATCCACAAATGTATCAAGTTTCCGGTTAATACAATTCTATCATGAATAATAAACATTTATCACGATATAAGAAAATATAAAATAACAACTTTATTATTGCCTCTAGGGCATATTTCCTTCAGGGACAAGGTGAGGGGTTTGATTGAAAATACTCTAAGGGTCTTTGCAGGATTCTTAAAAGCAGAACAAAAAAATTTAGGAATGAAATGTCATGTGCATCTCAATCCTACATAATTTTGGTTCGTTTGATTACACCGTAGGAAAGACAAAGGATTCTTTTAAAGTGGTTTGCGTGGATGCTAAAATTTCTACAGAATATAATATATATAATTTTTGAGGAAAGCCCTATAAAATAGGTTCTTCTTTCTATGAATAAACAACCTTTTTTGAAATCTATGAATAAACAACCAGCATAAAAACCCGAAGGACTGTAATCCTCCATAATTCTATAAAAACCCTTTGAATCCAAGGAACCTAGCTCAAAACGGGATCTCGCTGGACAAAGCATGTACCCCTCGCTCGATGTCCAAACTTTCATCGCAGAAATAAAAAATGCTAATAGGAAGAGGAATGTCATTGGCAAAACAAACAGAAACTGGACGGTGTGGATAAAGGATCTAATCCAAACAGCATGCACAATAATTTTGGCCCTGTTTGGATACTTCAACTTAGCTAAAAGTTAGAGTTGGTTTTTAACTCATGACTAACTCTAAATTAACTATAGCCAAAAAGGTGTTTGAATGACATGGTTAGATTGATAATAAATGCACTAGGAGAACTAGCTACAAATAGCACCTCTTGGGTGAGATGGTTTTTGAGTGGGTTAGATGCATCTAACTCAAACTAACCCTTATGTTTAGATATTTTAGTCTATTTGAGCCAAACTGGCTTAAAGTAACTCTAACCATGGATCCAAACAGGACCTTTGTACGAGAAATTTATGTTTTGGAAACAATCATCTGTCGATTAGGAAGAGAACCAAGAACAACCAAACTCCATCCATGGCAGCCTAGCTTCCCCTTGTCGTCGTGGTAATTACGCACAGGTATCCACCGAATCGGACGGCCTGCTGCGCTGCCCGAGAGAGGAGATGGCGTAGGGTCTAATTTTAGTCTATCAAGCAGGCCTTGCCCATGCACGCAGCTCCCCCATCATGACAAAATCTTGCTGAATCCAATAAGGCATGCAGCAGCACCAAACATGCATGGCTACTCTCTTTTTATATCCTGCTCTGCCTCTAGTATTTTTTTCATGTAAATTTCTATACTGTCTCTGTCAAAACCAATACGTGTCGAAATCCATCGAGATTTCTTTTCACCAAACGCGTCCAAAGCAGATGATTTGTTTTAAAATGTGCAAGAAAAATTCTCTAGTTTTCATTGGTAAAATAAAATAACATTATCTATTCAAGTACTTTCACATCATGTATATGTTGATTTTTTTTAATGAATACATAAAGAGGGTGGTCAAAGTGCCATCTTCGAAATTGTGTTAGGCCAACTCCAGCGCACCACTCCAAACGGTCGTCCGTTTTGTCCGGATTTTGTCCGTTTGGATAAGGCAATGGGGTCGTGTCCGGGCCTTTCTTAGGATGCGCCGACCATGCGCCCAACGCGCGGCCGCATCCCATCCATGTACATTTTTCTTTTCAAGCACGACATCATTGATTTTTGATACATGGAAGTACATCATCAAATTTTGACTAGAAAAGTAAGACCAAAGAAAATAATAATCATAAGAAGACATTTTAGAATATAGCCAATTTCCATAACTGCTCCGGTAAGTTAGATTAGTGCCTTCTCGATGCATTCATTGTTGATCCGCGGAGGCTCGATCTTGCATGTTTTTTTCTTCTTCGAGTTTAAAGAAGTAGATGTTGCTTCCTCACATCTAGTCTCCTGTCTAGCCTCTATTCTAGCAACAAGTGCACTAGTCTCATCTCTAGCCTCTATGCTAGCTAAAAGTGTACGAACATCTACTAAATTGCACTCTATCAATATATCGATGTACTTCCCAATACCAAAATTTGCATCCATTCTACACAATAGAAATTTAAATTAGCACAACTAGTCAAATCCGAAAGCACAACCGTAGCTAAGTAGCACATACCCCATCGGTTGAACACTTGATAAACACCCATCCGGGATGTTCTGGCGTTGTAGACACGCGACACAAGGCCTTCTTTGGGCAGTTGTCGCACTTAATGAGTGGCAACGGTGCGCCGACGAGCTTTTGGGTCAGCAACGAGCCCGGCCGATGGCCGTTCGTGTATCTGTCAGTGAACCACCGACAGTGTAGATCCGAGCGGCTAGAGGCGGAGTCAGTACCGGCATGCGGCCTTGTCAGGGCCTTCCGGCCCGGTGTCCGGCCAGTCCATGGCACGGCGTGGCCTCCCACAGTCGGGCGAGCTCAATCTCGACCGGATCCGCTCCAAATCCGACCGCCGGGTGCGCAAATCAGGTGACCGCGGTTGGGTAGCTCGGGGCGTCGAGAGAAAGTGGGTTGGGCGAGCGCTCGTTCGAGCTGCACAGCAACAATGGCAGTGGCGGCGGCGAGGGCAAAAGTGATGGGGGTGCGACTGGAGCGCTCGATGGAGGTGGGAGGGGCGGATAGAAAAAGGGATGCATGTGCCACCGACGGGCGGGTCAGAGGAGGACAAGCGCACACGGCCCGCCCGTCCACGGGCTGTCCGTTTCACCTCAAAAGCAGCCCAAATTTGAGTCGGAGATGAGTCGAAAACAGACAGAAAAAAAACAAAAATCTATTTGCGTTCGCGCGCTGGATTGTTTGGTATATTTATTTTATCCCAAACAAACGCATTCGGACAGGATAGTGTCGCGCGCTGGATTTGGCCTTAGTGTCCGTGTCGCAAATTGCTAGTCTTTGAGCGACCAGTGCAAAAGTGACGGGTGGAAACAAGGGGATGGTGGGTTTGTGCGATTTAGAACGGTGATAACATCATCATAATAGCTTGACAAGGTTCATTACCTAAAAACGTCCCCCCATGAGTGTGACTGGGGTATTGAGGCAATGAGGACGGGAGGGATTTAGTTAGATTCATTGGTTTTTCCATAAATTTGGAGGGCTTCTTTGATTCAAAAGAAAAACGGAGGAAAAGCTAATGATTGTGATTTTTATTTTCCCATGGTAAAGTATATTCCATACATAGATCGTTGGAATAGAACAAGGGGAAAATAGACAAGGTTTTTCTTTGATCTCGCTTTTGAAGTAAAAAAATGCACGAGTATAATCTGCTTAAACCTTATCTTTAAATTTCTCTGTATGAAGATCAAGGCTAATGTTCTTAAGCTGGTACAACATTTTAATTGTACTTTTTCATGTAGTTTCATACTAATTTGGTCTGTCTTCATCGGAATTTCTGTGTTTTTCTATTTGTATTAATCAAACACCTAATTTTATGAAATTGTGTCTTTAATCCTCTGTTTTACATATACATTTCTATCTATCCATAGCAAGTTTAGAGTCTTGCAAACTAAACAAGTACACAATGCACGGATTTCTCAACTGGTCGTCCATTCTATCTATCATTATTATGTTGCAAAATTTGGATAGGTCTTTTTTTACGGGACAGGTCATTAGAGCATCTCCAAAAGGCACGCCAAACTAGCGCCGCGCCGCAAAATTCTCCCTTTTAGCGCGCGCAACCGGAATAGTTGCTCCAGCGGGCGCGCGAAAACCACGCGCGCGGCATACATAGTCCAGCGCGCGGGCCGAAACACAATCGCGCGCCGCTTATTTGCTGTGCCCGCTCCCGTTCGCTGGACTCTCGCGCGCTCGCTCGCACCTCCCACCCTCCTCCAGCCGCGCCGCCGCCACCCGGCGACCGTTCCGGCGCTTCTCCGGCCTATCCCCGCCCCGCGCGCGCTTTCTCCGGCCCCCCTCTAGTCCCGCCGTCCCGCGCGCGTGCTAGTCCTCCGACGAACAGCGCCCGCGTGCTCGCTGCCGCTCGGCGCCCGCAAGGTGTTCGACAAAACGCCTACAAGGTATGTATTGCTCAAAAGCCATGAATTTCATGCATGTTGATTGTAGTTTTGTATTTATAGCATAGTATTCAACATTGTAGATGAGTTCGTCGTATGATTCTTTCGAAGAAGAATTTGATATGGAAGGGGAGGAGGATCTTGCAATGATCCTAGCTATGCATATTAATAAAAAACCGAAGCACGGTGGTTCGGTTATGGGTCTTCAAAAAATTTGGAGGGATAGGATCGATGCCCGCAACAGATTGATCAGGCATTATTTTGCGGAGAATTCCACATACCCCGAGTCGTATTTTCGTCGCCGGTTTAGGATGAGCACCGAGTTGTTCAGGCGCATTGCAGAGAAACTAGCGAGTCATGACCGCTTTTTTCAGCAAAGGAGGAATGCCACCGGAGAGCTCGGGCATAGCACCTTTCAGAAGATGACAGCCGCTTTGCGTATGTTGGCATACAGTATACCAGCTGATCTAGTTGATGATCACTTGGCTATGGGTGAGAGCCAAGCCATCATGTGTGTCAAGCGCTTCGCAGTCGGAATTGTGCAAGTGTTTGGCGAGGAGTATTTAAGATCTCCCAACGCTGAAGACGCCGCAAGGCTTTTAGCGATGAACAAAGCTCGCGGTTTTCCTGGCATTTTAGCGCGGCTGCTGGAGCCAGCGCTGCGCGCCGCGCCAAACCAGGCGATACGCGCGCGGCATATCTGTTTTTTACGCGCGGCGCGACCGGCGCCTGTTGGAGATGCTCTTAGCCGCCTGGAAAAAATTGGGGGTGGTTGATTTTTCGTCCATCCCGCCATCATCAGCCGCTTCCATCATTTGCTTGCCCTTCTCCACCAATCGAGCTGCCTCCACTCGCGGCCCACACCTTGTAGGTGTGCTGCCTCGCCATGTCTGACCCGTCCATCTCCTTTGCCGGTCCGGTGCCGCCCCAGCCATCTCTCCAAGCCCCCTTCTTCTCTAGCGTTGTCGACCCCCCCCCCCTCGCCCACCTCACTTCTCCCGCGCACTCGCACTTGCACCTGTCAACCCTTCGGTTCCCCTCGGTCAAAAATGTCACCGTCCATGTCCATGTCTCCTAGTCGGTCCCGGCTAAGCCTCCCTGAGAACACCGCGGTCGGCCACGTTGTTTTCATCTCTCTTCGGCCTCACAACTGTGCTTCTGTAAAAATTTGAACAGCGTGAATTATGCTTTTCAGTTGCAAAATTGAAGTGAACTAGGGGAGAATCACTTGGGAGTACGAGTAGTAGCAGTAGTTGATGGGTCGATCGATTGGTCAGGTGGTTCGCGCCTGGACCGTCCGATGTGGTCCGGACGGTCAAAGACGCGCGCGTAGGGCCGGACCGATATGGTTGAGTAGAAAAGGACGTGCTAATGCCTCGCAGTGACTGCGACTCGTGCACGCTTGAGTATCAATGAAGACGCTTACGTTCCACCTGTGCCGCGTCTCACTCATAAACGAAGGGGAACATGCAACCGCGGTCATATCTAACACCACTCAGGTTTTCTTTTTCTTTCGAGGATACCGCTCAGTTTTTCTAAAAAGAAAGTAAAAGGGAAAATATAGTGCATAAATTTGTTACTCCCTCTGTTCACTTTTATATGACCTCGAAAACATTTCAAACAATGTATAAAACAACCTATTTTGAATTGTCTGGAATGACTTAAAAAAAGAACGGAGGGAGTAGTAATTTCCTGTAAAATTCCCACAAACAAAAGCGTGTAATCAAGGTAACTCCAACGCGCTGACACAAATTGTTCGTACGTATCCGTTTGGGTCCACGCTGCAAAAAACACAGCCCAACATAGAGACCCATTTTCATTTTGTGTTTGTTTTATGTTCGCTCTGACCCATTTCTGTTCCAAATTTACTCCCTCCATCCGAGTTTATTAGGCCTAAAGACAACTTTTCTTAGACCAAGACACATAGTAATTTGCTCACATTAATTCTTTCATTCCACTCTCAATGCACCCTCTCATATGCATGCAGCCAATAAAAAAGCAGGCATGAAGTGTATTAATTTTTCAGCCATGGCACCAACAACAATGGCTTTCAATGCAACCAATGAAATGGTTACATGCATGCACCTTTTCAAAGCAGGGCCTTATAAAAGGGGACATGTTTGTGATGCTGAGAGACCTAATAAACCCGGACGGAGGAAGTAGGTCATATTGGGTCGGAGAACGACAAAGAGCTGACATTTTCTGTGCCCTTTTCATCCGGCTGCATCCGCTGCACGTCGATGTTCTGTCATCCAAACAAAAAGGGACACTTATCCATCCCATCCTTTTCTCTCTCCTCCTTTCCTCTCTTTCTCGCTCACCGACACCGACACAGAGCACAGAGCACGCCATCGTGCCAACGTAGCTGGGCACACTGCCGGTGCAGCAGCTTCTCCAATCGGATCCGATGCCGCCGTCACGTCAATGGAGCAGGAGCAGCAGTAGCAGGCAACGCCTGCCTTCCTTGCTCGCTAGCCAGCTAGCGTCACGCCCGGACTCGCGCCACCCCCCGCGCCCGCACTCGCCCTTAAGGAGCAACAATAGCAGCTGATGACGGCGGCGAAGGGTTCAAAGCAGGTCATGGACGCCGTTGCACTCGAGCCCCGTGGCGTGGGTCCGCTGGCGGCTGCATGCCGTCGCCGAGTACGTGTTGTGGCATGTGGGAGCTCTGCGTCTCGCCCGCGCCGCGTATGATGGCCGGTGCTGGCGAAGCTGCTGCGGCAAGACGCGGATGGCGTGGAGGCTCACGGCTGCAGCAATGCGATGCGGGACCTCACGACTGCGTGGTAATGGGGGAGCGCGGCACTTATTAGGCGCGGAAGCTCGGGGCAATTTACCCACCAGGTGTTGGACGGAATGCCGGGCCAAACATGTTACAAAACGCGCCTGCCCTTTTTAAAAGCATAGGCTGACCGAAACAAAAAGAAGCAAATACGGACACCCAGACGGATAAAAAAACAAAATTGGTGTCCCATTGGATCACCCCGTGGCAAATTTGACAAATTTGACCCGTGGACGAAATCAAATCACATAATGAACTGCTCGCGAAACTATTTCACGTGGCTGATCTTTTTGTGTGACGCCCGACACGAAGGCGTCACACTACACCATGCAACGCCTCACAGATAGGCGCTACACGCCTGACCAGTGTTGCACCCCAGACTGCCTAAAAATTGTTAAGTCGTTATGCAGAGTCTAAGAGTTAGGCGCTGCACTGTATAGTGTGGCGCCTAGCTCTCAGGCGCTGCACTAGTGGTTGCACTACAAAATGAAGCAACCACTAGTGCAACGACTAGAAGCTAGGCGCTACACTGTATAGTGTGGTGTCTAGCTCTCAGGCGCTGCACACTAACTTAGTAATTTTTGTATCACACGGGTATGACACTGCCCAGGTGTGTAGCGCCTATCTGTGAGGTGTTGCATAGTGTAGTGTGGCGCCTTTGTGTCGGGCGTCACACAAAAAGGTCAATCGCGTGAAATAGTTTCACGGACAATTCATTATGTGATTTGATTTTGTCCATAGGTTAAATTTATCAATTTTACCTCACCGCCTTGGAGTTGCCCTCATCTCCCGGTGAAAATTTCCGGCGATATATATACTGCTCGAGTTACTGAAAGCCTGCAGCACTGGCGTGAAGCGGTAAAATTGCGTGAGAGGGAGCGACAGTGCTGGTTTTGGCCTCGGCTGTCTGCGCATGGGCGAGAGAGTGAGACGCTGCGCATTGATTACACTGGCTGGCTCGTGCGACAGTCGTTCAACCACACGTACTGTACGGTAATTTATTTACCACTACCCCACACGCTCTGCGTTTGGGACAAACTTTTACTACTACGGCATCGACTGCGTGACTGAACCTGAACCTGAACCTTGACTGTCCGCCCGGCTGCGGCGTCGAGCCATCGATTCCACGTCTCTGCCGCGCCGGCTGCTGCGAGGTACGCGATCGATCGATGGGCTGGCTAGGCTTTCGTTTTCAGAGACAATGGTAGTACTATGACGCTATCTGTTTGCAACTCCCTTCGTTGCTAAATATAAGTTTTTTTTAAAGATTTCTATAAGAACTACATACGAAGCAAAACGAGTGAATCTACTCTAAAATATATCTACATACATTCGTATGTAGTCGTTATTAAAATCTCTAAAAAAATATATTTAGAAACGGAGGGAGTATAAGTTTCAATTAGGAGATTAATTAAACTGTGCAAAGTGGTTTTCTAAAATGTGTTTTTCTATGATGTGATCAAACACTTATTTTAGAGTATTTATATACAAATTCATTCATGTGGGAATATCAAATGGCCCAGTATGGCTTTCATTTCCACATGTAGTAGTAGTAGTAATAGATTTCATTATGAAAAGCTCAGAGTCAAGGATGCATCCATATGCACTTGATCAAATCAACGAAGCGATTGCTTGCTTTAAAAAACTAGTCGAGCGATCAAGTCCGGGTTCAGTGTCCCGCTCCGACTCTTGTGATTTGTCGACACTGAAAGGAAGTTCAGAAAAATGTTTGAGATAACACAGAAGCTTTCTAAAACTTTGGTTTGGTGGCGAGGGAAGGGAAGGACAGAGCAAATGAAGCCGCACCCACACGGGGCTGAGCAGTCACGTCAACAAAGAGAGATCGATCTCTCTTTAACTTTCTTCCTTTGTCTGCCTCTTCGACTTTCTTCTGTATCTAAACAGCTCGCGCCAATGATGGCTGATGCGACTGCTGCTGGTGCATCATTGCCCTCCTTCCTTTCTTTCGTAACCGCACTGCTCGCGATCGATGCGTCGCACTGCATTCATAAGAAACATGTGTGGAGTGGAGATGGGTATTTTTTTTCGGACAGAAAAAAGAAAAATCCGCCATTATTTCTTACTATTGCAAGTGTCGTGAAGTTTACTGATGTGCTCATGCGGTCATCCTTCAAGTGGCGGCAGCATTGTTCATCGCCGATTAGATTCCTTGGCGTGAAGCAACAGCCACATGGATGGATGGATGACTAGTGGCCTACTGGCCTTTCACCGCTTCACGCCCGAAACAACGGAGGGTGGGAAGAGAGGAAAGAAGCCGAACGCGAGGGAATGAGGAGGACGACGGGCGAGGGCGTCGCGACCGCGACCGCCAGTGGTAAAATGGGCTGGGCCACTCTGATGCGGTCCGACCGTGGAGGAAGACGATGGCCTGACTCGAATTCCTTCTTTCGGCCTTCCGCGTCTCGGTCGGCCGCAAGGGCCTCCCTGTCGTCTTCTCCGGCGACGGCGTATGTCCCTGTTATATAGCTTCACTTCCCGAGGTGGTCAGCAAATGGGGGTGTAGCTCATATGGTAGAGCGCTCGCTTCGCATGCGAGAGGCACGGGGTTCGATTCCCCGCACCTCCATTTTTTCTATTGCCTGGGCCCTCTGTCAGCCACTGCAAACCTTTGTGCGAGGCAGACATCTGGTAGATTTGCAGATAGCACCTTGAATTTTTTTATGCAAAAAAGTGCCTCAGGCGGTTGGAACAGATGGGCCGCAGAAATATTGTGAGAATTAAAATAATGTGTGTTGTGGTGAATTGATCCTGCTGCCTCTGCGATATCTTGATGCGAGCAAACCACCAACCAAGACATCTATTTGTGCCAAATGCTAAGATGTATGCTTTATTATATCATGCAAATAATACAGAGCAAGTTCTGCACATCGACTTGGACTTCCAAACTGAGCAAACTAACCGTACTAGACTAGGAGAAAAAAATCGAAATGGCAAACATTTCTCCCACCCTTGAAATGGTCAAAAAATGTAAAATTTTCAGACAAATCACCTTTGTTTGAATTTGAACAATTTTCCTTTTTAGAATCTTGATAAAAGAAAATATATATGACAGAATGAATGTATGTAAATTCTTTCGGACAAACCAACAAAATATGTGTTTGAATTCGAATATTTTTAAATTTAAAAATCAAGATAAAAGAAATGAAGTTCAGAATGAATGTACGTATTTTTTGGACAAATCAACAAAGTATTTGTTTTAATTCAAATTATTTAAAATTTCAAAATCGTTATAAAAGAAAATATATTTCAGAATGGATGCACTTAAATTCTTTCAGACAAATCAATGAAATATTTGTATGAATTCGAATAATTTCAATTTTAGAAACTAGATAAAAGGAAATATAGTTCAGAATGAGTTTACGTATCTTTTTGGACAAGTCAACAAATTTTTGTTTGAATTCCAATAATTTTAGATTTAAAAATCTACATAAGACTATATAGTTCATAATGAATGTACTTAAGTTATTTCAAAAAAAGCAAATAAATTTTGTTTGAATTCAAATAACATTAAATTAAAAAATCTCGCTAAAAGAAAGATTTTGGAATGAGCATACATAAATTATTTTGGACAAATCAACAAATTATGTATTGAATTCGAATATTTTTTAATTTTAAAATCTAGATAAAATAAAATATATCTCACAATGAATATGCATAATTTTTCAGACAAATCAACGAGCAGTTTTGCTTGTTGAGCACATGTACGGTCATCAGATGTCCGCAGCTAGCTACTAGCCTTTAATTCCAGTCAAGGAATTAATCAACACTAACTCGGATTTTTATGAAGTTAAAAAAATTTAAGACTGTACATCTGTTAAGAATAAATGTAATAGTTTTTTAGCACATAAATTAAAGATACTTTTTGGTTCAAAATTCTAGATAAAATGGATGTTCCGACCTCACAAATAAATTTATTTCTCACGTATTATGCGTCATGTGTGAGCACACAATAGATTTTTTATTTTCATTTACTCTTTTATTGTTGACCTGAGCGAGTATTATTAAACATATATACAATTTGTCAAAGTTATTACAACAATCGATTTCTAGGTGACTCCTCAGTGCACTGTGCTGTATGCTTTGAGGTCAGAAGTTCAATCCAGCTGCCGCCATTTTTTTCCATTCTATTTATTCCAAGCACAAGATGTGCGGTCATGTGTTGTAATTTAACAAAATCCTGAGGTGTTTCTGCAAAAAACATCACATGCAGCATTATAAGCTACTCACCGCGGCCCTGGCATGCCACCCAGATCCCAGGCAGTGTATATGCCTGTGTACGGAAACTATGACCGTATTTACACGTCCATACAAGTTTAATGACTGTATTCATATATTTTATAAGTTATGCATCAAACTGACCATCGTGTACAAGTTCTAACACTACTACTGATTTACCTCATTCTTATACGACGTTGTACGAACACTGCTCAATCACCCTCCGATCAAATCTATGCATCAACGGCAATGGTGGGATCACTTGGTCGGACGTGAATCGTACATACAAAATCGTACGCAGAGCAATTTCGTTTCTAACCAGATAGAATGAGAAAAAAAAGGTTTCATTTGGATTCCCCTATTTTGAAAATCACATATTAATTTCCTTCAGATGAATGAAAAATAGGATGACTGGAAGAAGTTCTCTACCAGAAACTTTGCACCGCACATTACTTAGCACACCTAGGAAAATAAGATAAGATAAATATAAGCAAGACTAAAAAATATTCATTGGAATAGCGGAATACAAAATTAAGAAAAGCAAAAAAAAATAAAAATAAAGAGTAATACAACCGAGAGCGGTGTTTCGGTGCCCGGGTGCATCTGCACCCGGTCGAAAACAAATTCGTAAAAAATCCAGAAAAATTCAAAAAAATTCAAAAAAAATTGGATGGTAGACAATTTGATGCGTGAGGTACGCTTCAATTTTCAAAACATTTGGACTTCTATGCAGCTCTCAGCAAAAAAGACAAATCAGACCAGAACAATATATGAACAGTGCATATTTTTACAGACCTCCGATTTGTCTTTTTTGCTGAGAGCTGTACAGAAGTCCAAATGTTTTGAAAATTGGAGCGTACCTCACGCATCAAATTGTCTATCACCCAATTTTTTTATGGAATTTTTTGAATTTTTCTAGTATTTATTTTGATTTTTTTCATGAGCGCAGGTGCAGATGAGCTCGGGCTCAGATTCGAATTTTCATAAAGAAAAGATATATTTTTAAACTTCTTTAAAAAGACATACAAACACTTCAACAAACTACGCTTCGCAAGCCAAAATGGACTTATGTGTATTTTCTCTCTAATTTTTGGGATTGAGCCTTATAACATCTACATCCACGTTGAGCTGAGCAAATTTCGTTTTCTGCCTTCTCGTTAGAAAGTTTATCAGATCTCATCACATGCAAGGAAACATGCTAAAAGTTTCGAAGCAACACTTCGGCTTCATCCTGGACCTAGAGAGGGTTCTCTTTCGTTTGTTGGGAAAAAGTTGGGAGTCTGTCTCGTTGTCAAGTTCAACTTGAGAGTCAAGGTTGGACATTATATAAAAACGTCAAAGGCCAAGACAACAACATCACATTCCTACATTGAAGCTACAATCGATATCAGGGTTGAATTGCTCTAAATCGCTAATCACGCCGAGGACTTTAGATCGATCTAGCTTTAGCCACCGTATAGGCATATACTCTTGTAATATGATTTGAGATAATAAGTTGTGAAAAAGTTGAAGTCTATATCATTGTCAAGTTGGACTTGGGGATCTGAAAGGATCAGATGGACATGGAGGGCGGGGTGGGGGTGAATAGATATAATTGCAAATATTAATTAATTATTAGCCAGTTTAGGCAATGCCGAATATAAAGATGAGCCTAAATAATTGCTAAGGTGAGTTCAACAAGTACACTAAGGTAATTACAAAGATATGGTGAGATAAACAACACCAATATGATAGAAGTCAATGCAAGGCTAAATGGTCAAACTAAACCATAAAGTGTTAGGGTTTGACATAACCGAAGCTCGGAGACAAGGATGTACCCACATGTTTACCTCCTTGGAGGGAAGCTAGTCACCAGATTCTATATGCCCACTTCCCAACTTAGTCATCAAATGGGGGTGTAGCTCATATGGTAGAGCGCTTGCTTCACATGCGAGAGGCATGCGGTTTGATTCCTTGCACCTCCATTTTGTAAAAGAAAATCTTGTTTTTTTATGTTAAATGTTTTTTTACTATTTCAATGTTTTATATTTTTTTTCAATTAAACTTGTTGCCAAACAGAGCACTATATTTCAAACATCATACAAAACAGTTCAACAATCACGGCTCCGCAACTCAAAACGGACTTATCTGTATTTTATCTCTAATTTTCCGAGATTGAACCTTATAACATCTAACATCCGTGTTGTGCTGACCAAATATGTCGTCAATTCTTTAACAACATTGTCGATATGCTGAGCACCCTTATCGCAAGGGCTAAGGCGGATGGACAGGTTGGTAATCTTATCCCACACTTGATTGATGGAGGTATGTATATCCATCTTACACTATGCAGATGCTACCATAAGTTCCCGTTGAGCTTCATATGGTTAGGGTCAAGAATATTTTTTTAACAAAGGCTCTTTCTCTATTGTCTATGGTTTGAGTATGAGGTTTTGGGAAGGCACTTGATTAGGAGACAGACAACACAGTCTCTAAAACCCATCTCTTTTCATTGCGGGCGGTTATGGCCGAGGTACTGCTGAATATCGCCTTTCGGCTCGCACTTGCTGGTGACAAATGGACAAAATGACTTCACCTGGTACATATGTTTTAACGAAATATGTATATGGCAATCGTGTGGCAGATTGCGAAACTGCCACACGCATCCAGCGCTGTCAGTTCCCTCTCGATCTCCTTCCTTTCCCGCACGACCTCCCGATTTCTTTCCTTTCCCGCATGACTTCCGATCTCTTTCCTTTCCTGCACGTCCTTCCCCACCGACCTCCCCTGATTTCCTTCCTAATTTTCGTAATCGTCAATTATGGCCCCACGCGCCTTCCTGATTTTTGGCAAAAATAATGTTTGGACTAGGATTTGATCTCTGGTTTGCAGGTAATCAACAAAGGGAGCTTACCACCTCACCTATGACACTCATTGTTGAAGAAGCTAAGGGAAATACTGTTTTTGACATGTTTTTGCCTTTAATATGTTAGCACTGAAAATCTTTTTGTTTCAAGCATCATGGTAACTTTGATCATTGGGAATAAATTTGTTGAACCCGCCCCCCGGTAATTTCTGTAAATAGCACGATAACATTCACGCCATTGACCTGATAATTTAGATACAAACATCGTGGTAACTTTAACCATTGGGGAAGACAAATGTGAAAAGATATCCGATAATTTATGTGTAAATAGATGGTAATATACACAGCGCACATCTGATAACTGAGGTAGAAACACCATGGTAACTTTGACCGTAGGGAATATTTTTTTTTAAAAAGATACTCCGGTATCTTCTGTGTAAATAGCACGGTAGTATACCTCCCTCCCCTGGCATTTTTATGTGTATGTAGTATGAAAACATATGCATTGCGATAACTAAACACCATGATAAGTTTTTGACCCGTGGGAGAGGGGGGGGGATTTGTTGCTGAAACATACCCCTGTAAATTTTGTGTAAATAGCATGATATTTTAAGCACTACGGGCTTGATAGGTTACCTAGAATCACCATGATAACTTTTTGTTCCGGGAAAAAGTTGTTCAAAACATCCCCAATAATTTTTGTGTAAATAACATGATAATATAAGCACCGCATAACCGATAACTTGCAATATAAACATGATGGTAACTTTTTTTACCAAAGGAAAATAAGTTGTTAAAAACATACACTCACTTCGCGCGTGGGCCTCTTGGATGAACACAACACATGGCGTGCCACGGGAAAGTCACATAATGTTTAATGTCATGAGGGACACACGTGCTATAGGCGTGATAAGTTACGCAAAAACATCGTGATAATTTTTGACCTATGGAAAAAGCTACCGAAACACACCCAGGTTTTTAGGTGCAAGTATCATGATAATATACGAACTGTAGACCTGGTAACTCATGTACAATCCCTCATGATAACTTTGAACGGGGGGGAGGTTGATGTACATATACCCTGATAACTTATGTGTAAGTACCACTGTATTTTACACATTGAAGACCTTATAACTTGTGTATAAAACACAGTGGTAACTTTGAAGGGGTGTAGTTGTTGAAGCATAGTACCTGGTACGTTCTATGTAAATAGCACGGTAAGTTATGCAACACAGCCTGATAACTTGCATACGAATACCATGGTAACTTTGTCCTGAGGAGAAATCATGTGGTAGACGTGAAGAAGTGACAGTTTTCTCGGGGGTAGGCGCCCGAGATGTGCAGGAGAAGCAGGTTTCTCGGGTGAGCCTACGGGGTCGTTTGGGAGAAGGCGAGGTCAAAGGACGAGGGATCGTGTGGTACTTTAAAATGAAAAAAGTAGAGGTGTGGCAATTTTGTTTCCTATTTGGCTAACTGTTGATCTTACCTTCAATTTACCACCGTAAACATCTCTTTTTTTGAGGGGAAAGATTGCAATTATATTAAAATATCATCACAGTCATTACAATCAGATTGCACCAGCAACGCCAAAACCAGTGGTAGTTGGCCCATATGGACAGCCCCCCTACCACTGCTCTGGGTTAGTCTGGCTAACTCATGAGCAACTTTGTTGCCATCTCTCCCAATCTTTTGAAAGACAATGTTTGAACTATCTTGAATAAGATCCCTAATCACAATATAATGCTCTCTCCAAGCTGCAAGAGGGGTTGCAGGGGACAGAATGTTCAAAATAACTGCAGCACAATCAGATTCTACGATGATCTTATCATTTCCCAAGTCAAGAGCAGCCTTCAGCCCAGTGACACACGCACAAACTTCAGCCTCTTCGGCACTTGCACAGGGATGGAGTTTTACGCCCTCTGCTCTAATAAGTCTGCCCATGAAGTCTCTTATAATGTACCCAGCACTAGATTCACCCGAAATGGCCACAAACGCAGCATCTGTGTTTACTTTCAGCCATCCCACAGGAGGTCTAGTCCAACTAGACATACCAGCATGGCTTGGACCAGGTTTGGTCAACACCGACCTATGACACTTCTGCGGAGAAGGCGCAACAACCGGCTTCTTTCCTTTATCATCAGTAGCGAGGCATTCACCCCAAAAAGAAACAGAGAAGTTTTGCAGGAATCTAACCGAGTCTAAAATGGAGCTCTTCCCTTGGTTGTGGACCACATCATTTCGGAGGAACCAAGCACGCCAGAACACAAGAAGCACCAAATCACGCTGCCTTGGTTTGATTTTTGCAAGGAGGATTAGAAGCCAGTCAGGCCCATTGTAAATAAAACCCCTTTCCCTAGGAAGATCTCACACCCCTTGCAACTGATCTCTTAAGGCACGGGCTTTGGTACATTCTGTTGGGGAACGTAGCAGAAATTCAAAATTTTCCTACGTGTCACCAAGATCTATCTATGGAGAGACCAGCAACGAGGGGAAGGAGAGTGCATCTACATACCCTTGTAGATCGCTAAGCAGAAGCGTTCAAGTGAACGGGGTTGATGGAGTCGTACTCTTCGTGATCCAAATCACCGGAGATCCTAGTGCCGAACGAACGACACCTCCGCGTTCAACACACGTACAACCCAGTGACGTCTCCCATGCCTTGATCCAGCAAGGAGAGAGGGAGAGGTTGAGGAAGACTCCATCCAGTAGCAGCACAACGGCGTGGTGGTGATGGAGGAGTGTGGCAATCCTGCAGGGCTTCGCCAAGCACCACGGGAGAGGAGAAGTACTTGGGAGAGGGGAGAGGGCTGCACCAGAACATTGGTATGGCTGCCCTCCCACCCCCCACATATATATAGGGGCAAGGGAGAGGGGGGAGGCACAGCCTTGTCCCTTCCTCCAAGGAAGGGTGCGGCTAGGAGGAGTCCCTCCTCCCCAAGGCACCTCGGAGGTGCCTTCCCCCTTTAGGACTCTTCCTTTCCTTATCCTTTGGCGCATGGGCCTCTTGGGGCTGGTGCCCTTGGCCCATATAGGCCAAGGTGCACACCCCTACAGCCCATGTGCCCCCCCAGGGCAGGTGGCCCCACCCGGTGGACCCCTGAGACCCTTTCGGTGGTCCCGGTACAATACCGGTGACCCCGAAACTTTTCCGGCGACCAAAACAGGACTTCCCATATATAAATCTTTACCTCCGGACCATTTCGGAACTCCTCGTGACGTCCGGGATCTCATCCGGGACTCCGAACAACATTCGGTAACCACATACAAACTTCCTTTATAACCCTAGCGTCATCGAACCTTAAGTGTGTAGACCCTACGGGTTCGGGAACCATGCAGACATGACCGAGACGTTCTCCGGTCAATAACCAACAGCGGGATCTGTATACCCATGTTGGCTCCCACATGTTCCACGATGATCTCATCGGATGAACCACGATGTCGAGGATTCGATCAATCCCGTATACAATTCCCTTTATCTATCGGTACGATACTTGCCCGAGATTCGATCGTCGGTATCCCGATACCTTGTTCAATCTCGTTACCGGCAAGTCTCTTTACTCGTTCCATAACACATCATCCCGTGATCAACTCCTTGATCACATTGTGCACATTATGATGATGTCCTACCGAGTGGGCCCAGAGATACCTCTCCGTCACACGGAGTGACAAATCCCAGTCTCGATTCGTGCCAACCCAACAGACACTTTTGGAGATACCCGTAGTGCACCTTTATAGCCACCCAGTTACGTTGTGACGTTTGGCACACCCAAAGCACTCCTACGGTATCCGGGAGTTGCACAATCTCATGGTCTAAGGAAATGATACTTGACATTAGAAAAGCTTTAGCATACGAACTACACGATCTAGTGCTATGCTTAGGATTGGGTCTTGTCCATCACATCATTCTCCTAATGATGTGATCCCGTCATCAACGACATCCAATGTCCATGGTCAGGAAACCGTAACCATCTATTGATCAACGAGCTAGTCAACTAGAGGCTTACTAGGGACATGGTGTTGTCTATGTATCCACACATGTATCTGAGTTTCCTATCAATACAATTCTAGCATGGATAATAAACGATTATCATGAACAAGGAAATATAATGATAATCAATTTATTATTACCTCTAGGGCATATTTCCAACAGTCTCCCACTTGCACTAGAGTCAATAATCCAGTTCACATCGCTATGTGATTAACACTCAAGGTCACATCCCCATGTGACTAACACCCAAAGAGTTTACTAGAGTCAATAATCTAGTTCACATTTACCATGTGATTAACACTCGATGAGTTCTGGGTTTGATCATGTTATGCTTGTGAGAGAGGTTATAGTCAACGGGTCTGAACCTTTCAGATCCGTGTGTGCTTTACAAATCTCTATGTCATCTCCTAGATGCAGCTACCATGCTCTATTTGGAGCTATTCCAAATAACTGTTCTACTATACGAATCCAGTTTACTACCCGAATAATCTGGATTAGTGTCAAAGTTTGCATCGCCGTAACCCTTTACGACGAACTCTTTTACCACCTCCATAATCGAGAAAATCCCTTAGTCCACTAGTTACTAAGGATAACTTTGACCGCTGTCCTGTGATGCATTCTTGGATCACTCTTGTACCCCTTGACTGACTCATGGCAAGGCACACTTCAGGTGCGGTACACAGCATAGCATACTGTAGAGCCTGCGTCTTAAGCATAGGGGTCGACCTTCGTCCTTTCTCTTTATTCTGCCGCGGTCGAGCTTTAAGTCTTAACTTCATACCTTACAACTCAGGAAAGAACTCCTTCTTTGACTGATCTATCTTGAACACCTTCAAGATCATGTCAAAGTATGTGCTCATTTGAAAGTTCCATTAAGCGTTTTGATCTATCCTTATAGATCTTGATGCTCAATGCTCAAGTAGCTTAATCCAGGCTTTCCATTGAAAAACACTTTCCAAATAACCCTATATGCTTTCCAGAAATTCTACGTCATTTCCGATCAACAACATGTTAACAACACATATTCATCAGAAATTCTATAGTGCTCCCACTCACTTCTTTGGAAATACAAGTTTCTCATAAACTTTGTATAAACCCAAAATTCTTTGATCATCTTATCAAAGCATACATTCCAACTCCGAGATGCTTACTCCAGTCCTCAGAAGGATAGCTGGAGCTTTGCATACTTATTAGCATCTTTCAGGATTGACAAAACCTTCCGGTTGTATCACATACAACCTTTCCTCAAGAAAATCGTCGAGGAAACAATGTTTTGACATCCTATCTGCAAGATTTCATAAATAATGCAGTAGTTGCTAATATAATTCCAACAGACTCTTAGCATCGCTACGAGTGAGAAAGTCTCATCGTAGTCAACTCCTTGAACTTGTCGGAAAACATCTTAACGACAAGTCAAGCTTTCTTAATGGTGACATTTACCATCATTGTCCGTCTTCCTTTTAAAATCCATCTGAACTCAACAGCCTTACGACCATCGAGCTATTATGCCAAAGTCTACACTTTGTTTTCATACATGGATCCTCTCTCGGATTTTATGGCCTCGAGCCATTTATCGGAATCCGGGCCCACCATCGCTTCTCCATAGCTCGTAGGCTCATTGTTGTCTAGCAACATGACTTCCAAGACAGGATTACGTACCACTCTGAAGTAGTACGCATCCTTGTCATCCTACGAGGTTTGGTAGTGACTTGATCTGAAGTTTCATGATCACTATCATAAGCTTCCACTTCAATTGGTGTAGGTGCCACAGGAACAACTTCCTGTGCCCTGCCACACACTAGTTGAAGAGATGGTTCAATAACCTCATCAAGTCTCCACCATCCTCCCACTCAATTCTTTTGAGAGAAACTTTTCTTCGAGAAAGGACCCGATTCTAGAAACAATCCCTTATTGCTTTCGGATCTGAGACAGGAGGTATACCCAATTGTTTTGGGTGTCCTATGAAGATGCATTTATCCGCTTTGGGTTCGAGCTTATCAGCCTGAAACTTTTTCACATAAGCGTCGCAGCCCCAAACTTTTAAGAAATGACAGCTTAGGTTTCCCTAAACCATAGTTCATACGGTGTCATCTCATCGGAATTACGTGGTGCCCTATTTAAAGTGAATGTGGTTGTCTTTAATGCCTAACCCATAAACTATAGTGGTAATTCGATAAGAGACATCATGGTATGCATCATATCCAATAGGGTGCAGTTATGATGTTCGGACACACTATCACACTATGATGTTCGAGGCTGTATCAGTTGTGAAACACTTTCCACAATGTCTTAATTCTGTGCCAAACTCGTAATTCAGATATTCATCTCTATGATCATATCATAGATATTTTATCCTCTTGTCACGACGATCTTTCAACTTCACCCTGAAATTACTTGAACCTTTCAATAATTCAGACTCGTGATTCATCAAGTAAATATACTCAACATCTACTCAAATCATCTGTGAAGTAAGAACATAAGGATATCCACTACATGCCTCAGCACTCATTGGACTGCACACATCAAAATGTATTTCTTCCAACAAGTTGCTTTCTAGTTCCATTTTACTGAAAAACGAGGCTTTCAGTCATCTTGCCCATGTGGTATGATTTGCATGTCTCAAGTGATTCAAAATCAAGTGAGTCAAAACGGTCCATTTGCATAGAGTTTCTTCATGCATATACACCAATAGACATGGTTCGCATGTCTCAAACTTTTCAAAAAACGAGTGAGCCCAAAGATCCATCAACATGGAGCTTCTTCATGCGTTTTATACCGATATGACTTACGTGGCAGTGCCACAAGCAGGTGGTATTATCATTACTATCTTATATCTTTTGGCATGAACATGTGTATCACTACGATCGAGATTCAATAAACCATTTATTTTAGGTGCAAGACCATTGAAGGTATTATTCAAATAAACAGAGTAACTATTATTCTCTTTAAATGAATAACCGTATCGCGATAGACATAATCCAATCATGTCTATGCTCAACGCAAACACCAAATAACAATTATTTAGGTTTTAATACCAATCTCGATGGTAGAGGGAGCGTGCGATGCTTGATCATATCAACCTTGGAAACACTTCCAACACATATCGTCAACTCACCTTTAGCTAGTCTCCGTTTATTCCGTAGCTATTATTTCGAGTTACTAACACTTAGCAACCGAATCAGTATCTAATACCCTGGTGCTACTAGGAGTACTTAGTAAAGTACACATTAACACAATGTATATCCAATATACTTCTATCGACCTTGCCAGCCTTCTCATCTACCAAGTATCTAGGGTAATTCTGCTCCAGTGGCTGTTCCCTTTATTACAGAAGCACTTAGTCTCGGGTTTGGGTTCAACCTTGGGTTTCTTCACTAGAGCAGCAGCTGATTTGCCGTTTCATGAAGCATCCCTTTTTGCCCTTGCCCTTCTTGAAAACTAGTGGTTTCACCAACCATCAACAATTGATGCTCCTTCTTGATCTCTACTTTTGTGGTGTCAAACATCGCGAATATCTCAAGGATCATCATATATGTCCCTGATATATCATAGTTCATCATGAAGCTCTAGCAGCTTGGTGGTAATGACTTCGGAGAACCATCACTATTTCATCTGGAAGATCAACTCCCACTCGATTCAAGCGATTGTTGTACTCAGACAATCTGAGCACAAGCACAACAATTGAGCTTTTCTCCTTAGTTTGCAGGCTAAGAAAATCGTCGGAGGTCTTATACCTCTTGACGTGGGCACGAGCCTGAAATCCCAATTTCAGCCCTCGAAACATCTCATATGTTTCGCGATGTTTCAAAACGTCTTCGGTGCCTCAACTCTAAACCGTTTAACTGAACTATCACGTAGTTATCAAAATGTGTATGTCAGATGTTCGCAACATCCACAGACAATGTTCGAGGTTCAGCACACTGAGTGGTGCATTAAGGACATAAGCCTTCTATGAAGCAATGAGGACAATCCTCAGTTTACGGACCTAGTCCGCATAATTGCTACTATCAACTTTCAACTAAATTTTCTCTAGGAACATATCTAAACAGTAGAACTGAAGCGCGAGCTACGACATAATTTGCGAAGACCTTTTGACTATGTTCAGGATAATTAAGTTCATCTTATGAACTCCCACTCAGATAGACATCCCTCTAGTCATCTAAGTGATTACATGATCCGAGTCAACTAGGCCGTGTCCGATCATCACGTGAGACGGACCAGTCAACGTCGGTGAACATCTTCATGTTGATCGTATCTTCTATACGACTCATGCTCGACCTTTCGGTCTTCTGTGTTCCGAGGCCATGTCTGTACACATGCTAGGCTCGTCAAGTCAACCTAAGTGTTTCGCGTGTGTAAATCTGTCTTACACCCATTGTATGTGAACGTTAGAATCTATCACACCCGATCATCACGTGGTGCTTCGAAACAACGAACTGTCGCAACGGTGCACAGTTAGGGGGAACACCTTCTTGAAATTATTATGAGGGATCATCTTATTTACTACCGTCGTTCTAAGTAAACAAGATGCAAAAACATGATAAACATCACATACAATCAAATAATAGTGACATGATATGGCCAATATCATATAGCTCCTTTGATCTCCATCTTGGGGCTCCATGATCATCATCGTCACCGGCATGACACCATGATCTCCATCATCATGATCTCCATCATCGTGTCTTCATGAAGTTGTCTCGCCAACTATTACTTCTACTTCTATGGCTAACGGTTAGCAATAAAGTAAAGTAATTACATGACGTTTATGTTGACACGCAGGTCATAAATAAATAAAGACAACTCCTATGGCTCCTGCCGGTTGTCATACTCATTGACATGCAAGTCGTGATTCCTATTACAAGAACATGATCAATCTCATACATCACATATATCATTCATCACACCCTTTGGCCATATCACATCACATAGCATACCCTGCAAAAACAAGTTAGACGTCCTCTAATTGTTGTTTGCATGTTTTACGTGGCTGCTATGGGTTTCTAGCAAGAACGTTTCTTACCTACGCAAAACCACAACGTGATATGCCAATTGCTATTTACCCTTCATAAGGACCCTTTTCATCGAATCCGATCCGACTAAAGTGGGAGAGACAGACACCCGCTAGCCACCTTATGCAACTAGTGCATGTCAGTCGGTGGAACCAGTCTCACGTAAGAGTACGTGTAAGGTCGGTCCGGGCCGCTTCATCCCACGATGCCGCCGAATCAAGATAAGACTAGTAACGGCAAGCATATTGAACAAAATCAACGCCCACAACTACTTTGTGTTCTACTCGTGCATAGAAACTACGCATAGACCTAGCTCATGATGCCACTGTTGGGGAACGTAGCAGAAATTCAAAATTTTCCTACGTGTCACCAAGATCTATCTATGGAGAGACCAGCAACGAGGGGAAGGAGAGTGCATCTACATACCCTTGTAGATCGCTAAGCAGAAGCGTTCAAGTGAACGGGGTTGATGGAGTCGTACTCGTCGTGATCCAAATCACCGGAGATCCTAGTGCCGAACGAACGGCACCTCCGTGTTCAACACACGTACAGCCCGGTGACGTCTCCCATGCCTTGATCCAGCAAGGAGAGAGGGAGAGGTTGAGGAAGACTCCATCCAGCAGCAGCACAACGGCGTGGTGGTGATGGAGGAGCGTGGCAATCCTGCAGGGCTTCGCCAAGCACCACGGGAGAGGAGAAGTACTTGGGAGAGGGGAGAGGGCTGCACCAGAACATTAGTATGGCTGCCCTCCCACCCCCCACATATATATAGGGGCAAGGGAGAGGGGGGGAGGCACAGCCTTGGCCCTTCCTCCAAGGAAGGGTGCGGCTAGGAGGAGTCCCTCCTCCCCAAGGCACCTCGGAGGTGCCTTCCCCCTTTAGGACTCTTCCTTTCCTTATCCTTTGGCGCATGGGCCTCTGCCCATGTGGCCCCCCGGGGCAGGTGGCCCCACCTGGTGGACCCCCGAGACCCTTCCGGTGGTCCCGGTACAATACCGGTGACCCCGAAACTTGTCCGGTGACCAAAACAGGACTTCCCATATATAAATCTTTACCTCCGGACCATTCCGGAACTCCTCGTGACGTCCGGGATCTCATCCGGGACTCCGAACAACATTCGGTAACCACATACAAACTTCCTTTATAACCCTAGCGTCATCGAACCTTAAGTGTGTAGACCCTACGGGTTCCGGAACCATGCAGACATGACCGAGACGTTCTCCGGTCAATAACCAACAACGGGATCTGTATACCCATGTTGGCTCCCACATGTTCCACGATGATCTCATCGGATGAACCACGATGTCGAGGATTCGATCAATCCCGTATACAATTCCCTTTATCTATCGGTACGATACTTGCCCGAGATTCGATCGTCGGTATCCCGATACCTTGTTCAATCTCGTTACCAGTAAGTCTCTTTACTCGTTCCGTAACACATCATCCCGTGATCAACTCCTTGATCACATTGTGCACATTATGATGATGTCCTACCGAGTGGGCCCAGAGATACCTCTCCGTCACACGGAGTGACAAATCCCAGTCTCGATTCGTGCCAACCCAACAGACACTTTCGGAGATACCTGTAGTGCACCTTTATAGCCACCCAGTTACGTTGTGACGTTTGGCACACCTAAAGCACTCCTACGGTATCCGGGAGTTGCACAATCTCATGGTCTAAGGAAATGATACTTGACATTAGAAAAGCTTTAGCATACGAACTACACGATCTAGTGCTATGCTTAGGATTGGGTCTTGTCCATCACATCATTCTCCTAATGATGTGATCCCGTCATCAACGACATCCAATGTCCATGGTCAGGAAACCGTAACCATCTATTGATCAACGAGCTAGTCAACTAGAGGCTTACTAGGGACATGGTGTTGTCTATGTATCCACACATGTATCTGAGTTTCCTATCAATACAATTCTAGCATGGATAATAAACGATTATCATGAACAAGGAAATATAATAATAATCAATTTATTATTGCCTCTAGGGCATATTTCCAACACATTCCACCACAGCATGAAAACTGTTCTCGTCTGCCATACCACAAATATTGCACGTACTATCAATCTCCAGATTCCTTTTGCATTTATTTTGCTTTGTAGCAAGATTATCACAGGCCAACCTCCAACCAAAGGACAGGACCTTGTTTGGGATATCAGCATTCCACACCAACTTCCACATATTCCTGTCACCTTTGGAGCAGCGCTACTTCCGGTCAGGTTGTTATTACAGTGCTTCAAATTATATGCAAGCTTGTACGCACTACGGACAGAGAAATACCCGGACGTTTCATAGTGCCACGCTGGAGTATCCTCCATCTCATGTATCGGAATCTTTATCTTTAAGATCACCTCCACATCATTTGGCCAAAACACCTGTCTCACCAACTCCTCATTCCATTCCTTTCTCTCAGGTAAGAAGAGATCACACACTCTGCGAATCCTAGACCGTTTCCTACTGCCAAGAATTTTTAGGGACGGTTCTGTAGGAATCCAATTGTCCCTCCAAATACGGATACAATTACCATTTCCAATCCTCCAGATTACTCCTTTCCTCAAAAGCTCCAAACCAAATTCGATTCCCCTCCACGCTTGAGATGCTTCACCAGAAAACACTGTATCAAGGACATTGCCGTTAGGGTAGTACCTTGTTTTGAAGAGTCGAGCACATAAACTCTCTGGCGACTGGATTAATCTCCAAGCCTGTCGCGCTAAGAGAGCCTGGTTGAAACAAACAGTGTCGCGGAAACCGATTCCTCCCTGAGATTTTGGTTTGATCAAGCATTCCCAAGAGGCCCAATGAACCCTCCTCTGTCCTTGCTCCTCCCCCAGAAGAAACGCCTCACAAGTTTCATATAATCATCATGGAAACTCATCGGCATCTTAAACACACTCATCGTGTAAGTGGGAAGCGCTTGAGCAACAGATTTGATGAGAACCTCTTTTGTAGCCATGGCCATATATCTTTCATTCCAGTCAGATAGCCTTTTGTTGAACCTGTCGTTGATAGGCTGAAACTTCTCAGCCTTCATACGCCCTTCCGGTGTGGGTAGCCCCAGGTATTTCTCCTTGAAAGTACAATTTTGGACACTTAGAACCTCCTTCACTTCTTCCATCCTAGAAGCTGGGCACTCAGAATTGAACAGGAGGGAACATTTCTCATGGCTAACCAGTTGGCCAGTGCTCCTAACAAACACCTGAATCGCCTTATTTACCACTGAAGCTTGCTGACCATTAGCTTCGAAAAACAGGGTAATATCATCAGCAAAAAATAAGTGAGATATCCCAGGGGCAGAACGAGCAATCTTTAGCTCTCTTAGTTCGCCCTTGTTTACCGCATTCTTTAGTAATCTGGACAGACCATCAACGACAAAGAGGAACAGGTAGGGAGAAAGAGGATTGCCCTGGCGTAAACCTCTAGAAGGGGAGAACTCCTCAGAAAGCTCCCCATTCACACTTATGGCATATCGGACAGAAGTAACACACGCCATGACCCAACTCACACATCTAGGGTTGAACCCCAACTTAGTGAGCACACCCTTTAAATACTTCCAGTCCACACGGTCATAAGCTTTTGAGAGGTCCATCTTGAAAGCGCAGAACGAGTCACTTGAGTTCCTCCCCTTTTGGATGGCATGGAAGCATTCAAACGCGATAAGAGTGTTGTCACTAATGAGCCTTCCTGAGATGAAAGCGCTTTGCTCAATGCCAATAAGGTCGTCCAGGAGCGGTCTCAAGCGGTTCACTAAGCACTTCGACACCACTTTGTAAATAACATTGCATAAAGAGATTGGCCGAAAATCTTTTAACTCCACCGCTTGGTTAGTCTTGGGGATGAGAACAATAGTAGTAGTATTCAACTCACTCGGCATGACACCATCCGTAAAGAATTGCTTTACAGCTCCGACCACCTCTTCTTTTAGAACATCCCAGTTTCGCTGGTAAAAACGCGCGGGGAAACCGTCCGGCCCCGGGGATTTTAGCGGCCCAATCTGAAATAGGGCGTCGCTGATCTCTTTCACCGTAAACTCTTCCATTAATTTTTCATTCATCTCATTTGTAACCAAGGTCTCAATATGATTCAGCAAGCCCGCAGGGTTCACATTTGAGTCTTCTGTAAACAGATCACAGAAAAACCCCTTTGCAATCGCTTTGATTTCTTCTTCATTGTTTGTGAACTGCCCATTAGCCTTCCGAAGTTTTTTGATCCTGTTCTTTCTGGCACGCCAAGAGGCCCTTCGCTGAAAATATTTGGTGTTTTGGTCGCCCTCACGAAGCCACATAACTCTACTCCTTTGAAGGTAAAGAAGCTCTTCCCGCAATAACAATTCATCCATTTTTGCTGATAAGATCTTTATTTCCTGCTCATGTGTGTTATAGTCCTTCAACAGATTCGCTAGTTTCCCTCTACATTTGGCTAATTCTTTTGTAATAGAACCAATAGATTGGTTGCTCCAGGCTTTAAGAACTTCCATGATACAGTCCACCTTCTCAGTTAGGTGCTTGAGGTCTTGGACAGGGGCATGATGGTTCCAGGCATTCTCAATTATCCCAGCCAAGGCCTCCTCTCTTTCCCACATCACTTCGTAGCGACCTTTTTTCCTTTTCCTTCTCTTAAATTGCAACTTCTCTAGGCAGAGTAAAAGAGGACAGTGGTCAGATCTCGGTGACACAAGATGTTTGATGCACGCATCAGAGAAAATGTCCTGCCATTCAGGCGAAGCAACAGCTCTATCCAACCGCACTCGAACATTTTTATCCCCTAATTGATTGTTATTATACGTCCAGCCCACTCCTTTAAACCCAAGGTCATGCATATTACATTCAGATAAAACTTCCCTGAAAGCTTTCATCAGGGGTTCACTCCTTCTTTTTCTAGAGATATGTTTGCTTTGCCACATGGCCTCGTTAAAATCACCGATCATGAGCCAAGGTTCACTAGCGTTTGATTTGATGCGTCTTAACAGATCCCACATACAATGTCGGTCCTGGGACCTGGGCTCACCATAAACAAAGGTTCCTCTCCATTTTATTTCACCAGAAACAGAAACTTTTACATCGACATGATGGATTCCGAAGTTTATTAACTCGACATCTACGGAATCATCCCAGAAGAGGGCTAGGCCTCCCCCCTTCCCTTTAACAGAGACAATGATATTGTGCCTGAAGCCAATTCTACGCCCCACCCCCTCCACAAAATACTTGCCTTGCCTAGTTTCGGAGAGGAACACAATCTCCGGGCAGTGAACACGCACAAGGTGTGTCAGCTCCTGAACTGTCCGGGGCCGCCCCAGTCCCCGGCAGTTCCAGGCCAAGATTTTCATGGCTCCTGACGGGCCCTATCACTCGCGCCCGTCAGTTTACCGGCAGCCCCTGGGCCGGCAGCTTCCCGACCACCCTTCTCAACCTTATAGTGCTCTACCTCTACAGAACCCACATCTCTAGGCTTTTTGTTACTTGTGATTACATCATCGCTATTGCTCTCAGGTTCTATAGATAGAGGATCCTTGACTCTGTCCAGCCGCTTGCCGAGAACAGAAGCGGCGCCTCCTCCTTTACCAGAATGCATGTCCCCCTTATGGCCTCTCTTTCTCAGATATACTTTGTTCTTGACCGTGTTTGGATGGTCCATCTCTTTAACGACCCCCTGCAGATTAACAAGATCCTCAACAACACGCTGGGCGTCGCCGACGGAGCCTCCACCAGCACTAGTCTTTGGAGGGAGCTCTGGGACCAGCCCCACCGGTAAAGTTATTTCTTCAGGCTCAGGCGTCTTCTTGTCTTCTGCCTCATTTCCATGCATTTGGCCCAGCACATTGGTCTGCATTTGCACCTTGTCTCCCTCCTTCTTTGTGTTGCTGGGGTTAGGTGCAGAAACCAAGGCAGCATCAGCGGTGCGAGAAGCATCCACCATGTCGTTCAGCAGACCCACAACAACCGAGGCGCCAACTGGATCACTGGGAGATCCATCCCCCACATCAATGTTGTTGTCTGAACCCTTCCGGGGGGCATCGGTTTCCATTAGCTCACCCACTGAAAGGCGAGCAACATCTTCACTCACTTTCTCAACCGTCTTCAACACCACATCCACACTTGGAGTGTTGATTTGAGAGCTGCAGTTTGGCTTTGGGGCACGCCAAGGAGAGGTAGCAGCCTGCGAGGGCTTTGGTTTCCCCATCTTATCGGCAAGGAACCAGGCACGGGGGTCATCAAAGTGCACTGGACGCACACTGATGTCCTTGGAATACCTCAGTTTTTTTCTCATCATTAGGAAGATCACAACTGGCTTCCATATGCCATAAGAAGCCGCAGAATAAACAGAAGTTTGGAAGTCTTTCATAGCGCAGGACAACAATCACCTCTTTTCCAGTTATCTCGTCAGCCAGGGTGATCTCCTTTGGCAGAGCAGAGTACAAGGGGAGCAACACTCTCGCACGCAGAAATTTGTCGCAGATGTTGCCCCTCGCGTGCTGATCAACCAGCAGCATCTTCCCAACCTGTTCTCCCAGATTTCAGGCAAGTTCCTTTGTAAGGAGGTAAAAAGGAATACCCCGGAACTGAACCCAAATAGGAACATGAGAGAACACAGCCGAAGCAGGGTCAGCCCCAGATTCCAAGCCTACAACCAAGAACGGGTCTCCCTTGTACTGCCATGGGCCACCCCTAGTGACATGTTGTCGATCACCATCTTCTGAGAATTCTAGGACGAATTTACGTCCTTCCTTTGCCGACATCTGATGATCGCCCAACGCCCCACGGATCTTCCAGACCCCTTTCATATGGTCAATCAACTGACGGGGGTTCACCATCAGCACAGACAAGAAGAGACCAACAGCCAGAAAACGCGTCTGAACCGCTTCGCGAGCCCCCAATATGTTAATGATCAGGGTTTTCTTCACTGGATCCGCAGCAGAGAGGGCAAGCTCCTTACCCGGCCGGCGAATGGCTTCGCCGTCGTCTTGAGCGGCTGAGCTCCCAGCGGCCAACAGGGACCCTGACGCATCCCTCGTGGACTTGGACACCATCCCTGGAGTCACCTGAGAAGTCATCTTTAGATGGGCTTCAGATGTCGCCATCAGGCAATTGGTCGAACACCTGTAGTGCGTGGAGCAAAGGCTGGTGTGGCTTCCCAAGGAGAATGATGGAAAGCGCAGCACCAGCAGCCTCCTAAATAGCAGATCTTCCATGGGCTTGTAAATGCCCTCATTATTCTCCAAATAACTCCTAGAAGATGGAAACGAAAGTTTCTCCTCAAACTGAAACGGAACCCATATACGCTCCAGTTCATCATGGACTTTTAATTCAGAAAACGGAAGGGTCTCTGAAGGTGGATCACGACCTGGATCAGGTGGCTCCTTGTCTCCTTCCTCGGGGGAAGGCAATAGTTTGCCACTCACGATCTTCACTCGAAACCTCAGGAACAGGAGGCGGAGCTTTAGTTTCTGGATCTCCCGCAGAGATTTCCTAAAACGACTCTGGAGGGTGGGTGAAAGGGTGTGCTCTGGTTGGGGAAGGTTGCATAGAGGGGTCTCGAGGTTGGTTTTCGTAGGTTTCTGGGTTACAGGGACAAGCCATCGACGATTTCCACAGGAGGGTAGGAAATCGCCAATGGAGTCGCCTCTGGCGGGTTTCGGGAGGGGAACGGGCTGTCGCATGATTTTTCTCGTCTAGACCCCCCGTAAACATCTCTAATATGCTCGCCAACTGGTTCTCTGAGTTGAACCCTAGACTTAAGGCTCAAATACATGTGGAGTTATTATGCGATCTATGTTTGTAAATCCAAAATCTCAATAATGGTTTTAGAAGAATTAGAGTTTTCAACTGTTTGTAGGTTATCCACGAGATTATACATCTGAGTTGTACGTTGTATGCACACGAGTCTCTGACGACTGGGTGCAGCAAAATCAAAGCGCCGATATTGTTCAACAAATGCAGTCAGATTTTGGGGCTGTCCTCATTCAGTCCTCGTCTGAAAGAAACTGTGTTTGGAGTTGGGAATAGCGGTGGCGATCCCACCGTGCTGGCTTGATTCCCAGGGCGCAGTGGCAAGGTGGCTCCTCGAGTGGATTGCACAGGCACAAGACGATGAGAGGCGATGATGATCCAAGTAGTGTATGCTTTGTGGTTGGCTAGAAACGAAGCAAGAGATGGCAAGCGTATAGAGGATCCGCACGAAATAGGGAAGCGGGTGATTCTGCTGCTGGATGAGTGGAAAAGAGTTCATGGCAAAACCTCCTGCCCAGTCTCAGCCTAGAATGGGATCAAAGTGGGAACCACCGGAGGAGGGCTGGTTTAAAACCAACTCGGACGGCACGTTCTCTCAAAGCCGGGACAAGGGGGGTGCTGGTGTTGTTCTGAGAGATTCGATGGGGGCGTTCAGAGCTGCTGCCTGTCATGTCTTCAGCAATGTCATGTATCCGGAGAAGGTGGAGCTTCTAGCTTGCCCAAGAGCTATACAAGTGGCTATGGAGTGCAATGTGCAGGTGCTGCGGCTACATCTTGAGCTGGATAACATGGCGGTGGTGGCAGCAATTAACAATCAGGCAAAGGATCTCTCAGTGCTTGGGACTTGTACTCAGGAGATAAAGGGAATGCTTCAACATTTCATGGAGGTCAAGGTGTCGTGGGTGGGCAGAGATGCCAATAGTGCCGCGGATAAGCTAGCTAAAGTAGGTTTAGGGGATGAACTTTGTAAGGTTTGGTTTTCTGTTCCGCCGGACTGTATTTTGGCGACTCTTTCAGACGAAATTCCTAGCTATGCTTAAGTAATAAAGCGGGCGGCATTGATCCTCAAAAAAAAAAATGCAGTCAGAGATGATACCACACATTTTCTTCCCACCGTCCGGAATTACTTGCCGCTCAAACAGATGTATAGTATTGTTGGAGCAATCTCGAATGTCTTTCTGGTCCTGAAAGCCACGTTTTCATCCTCCAGACAAGCAACTTAGCAATAGAAGATGGTTATGTGCAGGTGCAGAGGCTGAAGGTCTTTCATTTCTTTCTTCAAAATATACGCCGTATGTAATAAGGTACATATTGTTCTTTAGTAAATATAAGGTACATACTGTTTACAAAGGAGAAGACAAGGCTAGCAAAATTCCCAACACAAAAAGGAACCAAATCCGGCGCGCCTTCTTATTATGGAAGACATACACACACGGACATGTTCGACTCGTACCACAAACAGAACTCCAGATGACCATTGTGAACTTTAAGTTGCTATAGACGATCAGCCCATGCCCATGGTAACCACCTATCATAAAGCCAAATGACCAAGGGCTACGTCCAGATCTTCCTGATCGTCCTCATCACTGTGGTCAGATCCATGGAAGGGGTATTGCTGTGTAAAAACACCATCGTGGGCAAAAAGAAGTGGAAGGGAATTCAGCTCAAGCGTCTCAATGTACGCCTCGTGATCGTAGTCATTGGTCGAGTCCTTGGGTAGCCTCACGTCTCTAAGCCTTGCACACTTTGCCCGCAGCTCTGCATCGATGTGGATGTTGAAGCACTGGCGCAGGTCTAGGGACTCGAGGTGGTGGCAGTTGTCAAGTATGGCAGCAAGTGCACTGTTGTGGAGCCGATTGGCGAAGAGCTGAAGGTGACGTAGCTCAGGCATGTTGCTGGCGATGTCGAGGGCACGGTGGTTATCGAACTGTTCTTCACACTCAACATTGACCCACCGGTTGTTCAGGCGCAGCCGCTTCAGCTGTGGGAATGCTTGGCCAACAGCCTTCATCGAAATATAGATGGAGCAGGTAGTAAGCTCAAGCTCCTCAAGATGGGGCGATCTCTTGCCCAGAGCAACCAAGCCTTTGTGTGAGACTTTCATGCAGTTAACTAGCCGAAGGCTTTTCAACCCATTAGTTCTGCAAATTGTAGTACTTCAGTTAGATAAAAAAAAAGCATCGATCAACAACCTGACAGCAAGAACACCCGGTCAGGTGTCATATAGGTTCACTAAAAAAACAGAAGGTACGCTCTTTAGGGGGGAAAATGGTGGTAACAGAGGTTAAAATAATAATAGTTGCATACATTTATATATCTACAGAAAAAGAAGGTAGCATGTCAAACGAGAAAATGGCAACATGAAAATAATGCTAAATTCTTATTGAACTCATCCACTTCCAGTAAGTTATCAGTTCCAACAAAGTTTTATCGCAGAAAAAAAAGGAGCTCAAACGAAGTTTTAGTTCCTTGTATACCTGTGTGGATTGACAATCCAACATATGAGTTGCATAAAAGTGAATCAAAATAATGGCATAATACATGTTTAAAAATTATGAGTACTCCCTCCTTCCTTCTATATAGGGCCTAATGCTTTTTTCAAGACCGTCTTTGACTATTGACAAGATTAATAGTACATGACATGCATAATGTGAAAATTATATCATTGAAATCTACTTTCACATACGAATTTGATGGTATGCTTTGTGTAAGTTGCATGTCATATATTATTGCTCTAACATTTGGTCAAAGTTAACCTCGAAAAACGCATTAGGCCCTATATAGATGGAAGGAGGGAGTATCAGTTTATCACCCTTGTTGCACTGACATATCATCATGAGAAATGCATACAAGGTCAGTAACAATTAATTTTGTTTCAGGCATGGTACCATTCAACTTAACCAATCATGAAAACAAACACTTACCCAAACAATCCAACAATAATTTTCGAAATTAAAGCTATTACGTAAATTTAATTGGTAAAATCAGATACTCCCATAGCTTTGACAGCATGAACCAGAGGAAATACATATTCCTTAAAAGTTAAAATTCTCACAGCAGCCGAGAAAAAAAATCTTAGATGATCATAAAAAAGGTAATTGGAATAGTTAGTTAGTACACAATTTGATGAAAAGAAAAACCCTTCTGGTTGGTGGTACACAACTATAATGTCTAAATAAATATGGAGCAGCAGGATATACATTTAATATGAATCATAGTTATTGGTCTCTTATGTTTCATACGTTAACCATGAAACATACTCCCTCCGTCCCATAATGTAAGACGTTTTTTAACACTAGTGTATGTCAAAAAACATCTTACATTATGGGACGGAGGGAGTAGTACATATAAAAAAGCTTTCCAACAATTAACCAAAACAGAAAACCACATCATGAACCAAGATGGTAAGGAATCTCCAAGATCCAAGGTACCCTTTCACACAGAAGAACAAGCAGCAGTCCAAACTGGTGGAGAAGGTTGAGCAATCCACATATACTTCAACACCCTTAAGACGAAAAAGAAGACCAAGGCACAAAACATAATCTTAGCTATCCTCCTCGCAAAAATGAACAAGATATCATGGATACTGATAACCAGAATTGGCAAAATTGGTTTTGTGTCCAGTAATAAAAGTTTACATGAGTAAACCAAAAACATGCTATCTGTAAACTCATAAACTTGGGTCCATTGTTTTTTTTGAAAGGTCTGCTGAGAGCCTAAGCCCACCTGAACTATATTCCAACAGGGCACATCAAGGGCAGGGGTGGGGGTGGGGGAGGCACTGGAAGCACAACGCAATAAAAAAAACTTGTGGACGACAAGTGCCCAGGCTGAGGCCAACACAAGAAGTAAAAGGAAGAGCGAGAAAAAAGAAAGGACGGGGAGGTTGGCAACGCCAAGTGAAACCCCCGGCAATGACGCCTAGAGAGACAACAACTCGCAGCATGTAAGGTGTGGCACAAACAATGACAAAAGACCTACTTCGCCAGGAGCATCACGGAATCAAGTCACGATGAAGACACAACCAGCATCATAACCACAAACGGCAACATCCCCTCTACAACCTCGAGAGCAAGGCCAGGTGATGAGCAAGACTTCACCACATCGCAGGCACAAAACCCACTAGGTGGGCCGGAAAAAACAAGCTGACACCAAGCACAGTGCCAAGGAGCACCACCGGCAGTCGAAAGGCATCAAATAACCGAGACCTCATGACAGCACTGATGTGCTGCCATTGAGACTGAAGAGCGTCGTGCAGCTGAGGCCACAGTGCAGCACCAATCATCCCAATTTTTGGTTCTGTATCTCACCCATTTTTTTAGCGGTGCATCAGAATTAGATTTTTGCATATACTGGATAGTGGATAGTAATTCTAATATAAGAACACACATTATCCCACAAACTCACAAAGTCATAAATCACATCCACCACAAAATTACACCCATATGGACCGGCAGGGGCTTGCGAGGTCGCATGAGGTTCTCTTGTCGGTGGGGCGGTGGACACAAGATCAGCGGTCCTAGATGGTCGTTTTTTCACCAGGGGGTGGCTTGGAAAGCAATGCAGTGACGGCTCTATGGGGCAGTGACCTTGTGATGTGAGGGCGGCAGCGTTTGTCTGCCCGGTCTACTCAACCGGGTGGGGGGAGGGCCCCGGATGTTGGTGCGGTGGCCATGGATTGCTGGTGGTCATCCTGTGCAGCTATGGCTGCGGGGATCCGGGTTATCTAGCGGTGTGGCTCCCTGAGTGAGCAGTGGAATATTGACTCAGCAGCACTATAACTTTGTGTGTTTGTGGTGTGGCATTGATCGGCGATGGGGCTTTCACATCAGATGTTGTATGGTTTTTGGCCTAGTTTCTTTTGATGTGGGGGAGGCACTGGAAGCACAACGCAATAAAAAAAACTTGTGGACGACAAGTGCCCAGGCTGAGGCCAACACAAGAAGTAAAAGGAAGAGCGAGAAAAAAGAAAGGACGGGGAGGTTGGCAACGCCAAGTGAAACCCCCGGCAATGACGCCTAGAGAGACAACAACTCGCAGCATGTAAGGTGTGGCACAAACAATGACAAAAGACCTACTTCGCCAGGAGCATCACGGAATCAAGTCACGATGAAGACACAACCAGCATCATAACCACAAACGGCAACATCCCCTCTACAACCTCGAGAGCAAGGCCAGGTGATGAGCAAGACTTCACCACATCGCAGGCACAAAACCCACTAGGTGGGCCGGAAAAAACAAGCTGACACCAAGCACAGTGCCAAGGAGCACCACCGGCAGTCGAAAGGCATCAAATAACCGAGACCTCATGACAGCACTGATGTGCTGCCATTGAGACTGAAGAGCGTCGTGCAGCTGAGGCCACAGTGCAGCACCAATCATCCCAATTTTTGGTTCTGTATCTCACCCATTTTTTTAGCGGTGCATCAGAATTAGATTTTTGCATATACTGGATAGTGGATAGTAATTCTAATATAAGAACACACATTATCCCACAAACTCACAAAGTCATAAATCACATCCACCACAAAATTACACCCATATGGACCGGCAGGGGCTTGCGAGGTCGCATGAGGTTCTCTTGTCGGTGGGGCGGTGGACACAAGATCAGCGGTCCTAGATGGTCGTTTTTTCACCAGGGGGTGGCTTGGAAAGCAATGCAGTGACGGCTCTATGGGGCAGTGACCTTGTGATGTGAGGGCGGCAGCGTTTGTCTGCCCGGTCTACTCAACCGGGTGGGGGGAGGGCCCCGGATGTTGGTGCGGTGGCCATGGATTGCTGGTGGTCATCCTGTGCAGCTATGGCTGCGGGGATCCGGGTTATCTAGCGGTGTGGCTCCCTGAGTGAGCAGTGGAATATTGACTCAGCAGCACTATAACTTTGTGTGTTTGTGGTGTGGCATTGATCGGCGATGGGGCTTTCACATCAGATGTTGTATGGTTTTTGGCCTAGTTTCTTTTGATGAAATGCACGAGCACCCTGCTCTTTCAACGTTCTCAAAAAGAAAAGAGAACTACCCCTATTCTTCTGAAATTAAGACTAGGGTCCCAAAACTAAAATTAAGAACGTTCCCCAATTCTTCTGAAACTGTGATGTCACACTGTAGTAGCATCCCACTACAAATATGACCACCTAGTCCTGCTAATCCTAACAACAGGATCACTATCCGCCAAAAAAGACTAGGATCAGAAATCCAGAACAGCGAGCAGGATTAACGAAACCCTAAAACCAAAAAATTATCACAGTGGGCACAGGTCTCCAAAACCACGGCGACTAATCTCTCCCAAATGAGAAGCAGAAAGGGTCGCTACCTCTTGGCCATGTAGAAGAGCAGCGCGTCGGTGACGAAACAATCGGCGGCGAAGTGCTCGAGGCGGCCGTCGGCGCGGTCGACGGCCGCGCACGCCATGGCCACCATGTCGATGGTGGGGTCGAAGCAGTCGGACAGGTCAACACGGCGCCAGAGGTCGGGCTCGCCGGTGGCGACGCGGAGCCAGTTGCGGCACACGACCCCGGCGCCCATGAGCACCTCCGGCGCGCCCAGGCGCTCGAACACTGTAAGCAGGGCATCATCAGGGAGGCCGGCCCAGTCCGGCTCCGGCGACGGCGGCGGGGATGCCATGTCGATCTGGCTAGGGCTTTCCGGAAGCCTCCTGTGTGGTGAGAGAGCAAAGTGCTTAAGCGTCGGGCGCAGTAATAACACCACTGTAACCGTTATTGTTTTGTGACACCTGTATTCATTTTTTTCATCGCTTGATATGACTAGTGATCTAAACGCTCTTATATTATTTCTTTATGAAGGAAGTATAATTCTTTTTAAATACAACTGACATAGTTTTGTTAAAAAAACTAATATAGTTCTATTAACACAATATAATCACAAATACTCACGTATACACATACAAACGCATGGGAAAGACTCCTCACATTGAATGAATATCGTGGGAAAGTCTAAAATAAATTCAGAAAATGCAAGCACCGGTACCAAGTCAATTACTTGAACCCTGATAGGCTAGTTCCATCACAAGAAAACTAACCATCTGAGTTACGTTCAATTCGCACGACTGATATGGTTGTGTTAGCTCAATTCATGTGGTTGGATGACCGACAAAATGTTGATCTCCAAGTAGTGGATTTTGCTGAAATTTGATAGTTTGGAAAAGTCAAGATTTTTGACTGTTTAGTACTCCCTCCATTCTAAAATATAGTGCGTCCGCGCTTTTCGAGGTCCAACTTTGACCATAAATTTAACCAACGAGACCAATTGCGGTGAGAGAAAAAAATTATATAATTGAAAACTTCTTTCGAATATGAATTCACTGATATAATTTTTGCTCCCGCCGTAATTGGTCTTTGTAGTTAAATTTACGGTCAAAGTTGAAGCACGGGGATAGAGGAAGCACTACATTGTGGAATGGAGGGAGTAGGAGTTACTTGTGAAAATGGTTAGGATGATTTTTTATGAGAACCATTTTCAAATCAAGTAATATAGACATGGTAAGAGATATTTAAACACAACGAGTCTTTGTAGGATATGATATATGCTATCATTTACTAATATGATGAATTTTAGCTGGGTGATTCGGCCTTTTAAATTAGTTATTCAATTTATTTTTAAAGTTTTACGTATCAACCAATGATTCATGAATGTTATCTTTGCATGTGTCTAAAGAATTGAGACATTGGCATTTGACTAGAGTAGTGAAGAGGTGACTATAATTTTTAATTTTTTATTTAGCAAGAGGGATTTGCAGGTCAAGTACATGATACAACTTTTCACTTATATAGTAATAATCAAGTCTCTCAAAATAAAACAACACGTGAGAAAAGCCAGGATAAGAAAATGAACCAAAGCAGAGGTGAAGATGTATTAAGGGGGGGGGGGGGGGGGGCTAGTCAAGTGCAGGGAACAAAAGTACCCCGACAAAGCAATATCTCAATCTCACCTTCTTCTCCCTGAGTCTCCTCCACACACAAAGCAAGAGTTCGGGGGGGGGGGGGGGGGGGGGCTAGTCAAGTGCAGGGAACAAAAGTACCCCGACAAGCAAAATCTCACCTTCTTCTCCCCGAGTCTCCTCCACACACAAAACAAGAGTTCTGAGGTGTATCTCCCTCTACCCTATGAGCGATATTCAAATTGACAAGCATGGTACAAAAATAAAACTGTCAAACATGATATGAAAGATATGAAGATGGGAATTGCCACACATAGTTTCATATTTTACCCCCTCTACCCCTATGGGCGATAGTTATGTGGTGCTTATTCAACGCCTATTCATGTTTTATCTTGATTATTTATTGTATTTGGACATTGTTCTTTGTTTAAATTTGAACATTTGGATTTATTGATTTGAAAATTTGTTGTATTCTATGATGCTGAAATATGAAAATTTCAAATTATGTTGATGTGAAAATGAAGTTGGAATAGAGTTTATATGCACACACAAAGAAGAAACATAAGAGGAAAAAACAAGGAATCTGGCTTTACGTAGTTGCTCTAAAACCTTTCAAAAAAAAATTGAAGAGCGATGTAACAACACCGTTAAAAGCTCCGTTTTGGGGGAATCTGCTAGAGTCGCTCCCATCCTTCATGTTGCAACACCTGATCGCTCGGTAAATCTCTAGAAATAAAACTATTCAACTCTTCACACATATCTATTACTCCCTCCATCCGAAAATAAGTGTATCAATCTTAGTACAACTTTGTATATTTATATGGCTCAAAAACATATAATGATTTACAACAATTAGGCATTCGACATCAGATCCCTTCAAACGACTGACATTCGAGATGCGCAGACCATTACAAGCATAGGGACCGACCAACACCTTTGCCTTTCAGATCTTACACCATGTTTACTTACATATTAGGCCGGGCATGAACCCATCCTACAGATTTCAGCTACAATACAGCGGAACATTGGCAGGCTTGTACAAGAATGCCTTGACGTTGTGCGAGTTCCCTGACTGTTTGTTGTATGTGAACTTGACCCCAGAGTGTGCATCGCCCCTCCTGGTGCAATGGTGGTGGAAGCTGCTGATGGGCCTCGCCAGGCACGAGTCCCACCGGTCACTCTCCGGCATCGTCTCCGCAACACTGTAGACGCCCTCGGAGTTTGTGAATGCCTGGTAGTTGATGACCTCGCCAGATTTCGTAATGCACAGAACAGCAACCTCGGCACCTACATAAGACACGAAGATGTACATGAGCAAGAGGAGAATTAAAGAGATCATCTTGCAGAAACTTTAATTCTACACAACATAATGAACAGTCCAAAGCAAAGAAAATATAATGGAATTAGTAAGAGACAGGCAGCACATGTGTGCTTGCCAGTCACATAAAAGGTTCAAGATGTAAATTCTTTTCTAGTTTGGTAGTACCACCTAAAGATCACCACTTCAGATTTACACTAACAATTTCCAATACACTTCGATCGCATGTAAGCGTTATGAAATATCCCTAATTTTCTTGACAAAAAGGAATGTCAAAACCCATCATTGACATCTGCGCTAGCACCAGCACTGGTCGTCCCATTTGTGTTTTCATCTCAATTTGTTCATGGATGGTTGAATTACTGAATCGGCCTACCTGAATTTCTAAAATGGTTGATTCAACAGCCACTTGGCCCACTCCCACTCCTCCAACTTGATTTTTTTATGTAGTGGTTGAATTGCCGAAATTATGCCTGTAGCTATACCGTGGAACAATCTAGGCCAGCAGAATGACGACTGCACCAGTACAGTATGATGGTTTGGAGGAAAAAATAAAAGAAGAATGGAACATTGATACGATAGGCAGAAAGTTCTCCCAATAGGCTTAACAGGCAATGTTTTGACGTCATTTGGTCTGAGCTTGTAGGGGCGCGATGGAGCAAGAAAGAGGAAGCAGAAGGGGAGGATGAAGCGGTAGGAGGAGCGGGATGGAGAGGCCAGAGGGGTCAACCTGCGAATCAGTGACAACGAATAACTCCAGGAAATGGACTCCTGCGACTTGGCAGTGGGTACTCTCATGTTAATGCTTCTCATTGGTGTTCATGCTTAGCGGAAAGGAACAGGAATTGGATTGCAAGAGATAGCACGCAGGTGAAGGATCATCCTCTAAGCTTCTGTGGGCTTGTCCAGCCAAAGCTTAGAGAGAAGCACCATTAACTTCTGTCACACCGTTCACAGTTGCAACTTTATCAAACAGAGAGCACATCAATGGATTTTCTTTGATGACATTTGATAAATGCTGACATTTCTTGCTCAACAATTAAAATAAGTCTCACAAAACTAAAGGAAAAGTTCACATATATTCTGGAAAGAAGTGGATTCAAATTTATCTTTAGAGATGCATCAGGCTATTCCATGGACATGTACATAATTTTACATGTATTACGCCAATGACTATTATTTCATACATTGGGAAATGCATTATGTACTCCCTGCAAGCCAATGTACAGACCCACATGGGTACCGAAATAGTTTTGAATTTTGATATCTTTAGTTTCCTTTGCGCATGGAGTTTAAGACAAATATAGTGGAACAGATAATGTAGTGGATATGTGAGGGAAATTTAGGTTATAATTTACACATCATCTAAATATATATACATGCAATGAGAGGCTCCAGAGAAATTACTCGGTAAAGGTGCTATTGCATTGCAAGCAGTACATCATATTTAGCCATCCTTAATAGTTTGCTTAGGCAGAGGTCAAGAACTCTACCTGATAGTTAAGTTCACCTCAATTTCGGAACATGTTTTGAGCTAAACCAGTTCCCTGTAATTTGATTTGCTCCGGTGGCAGTAGAAAGCACTCTATGCATTTTCATGCGTTCCCAGAACATGGAGAATAGAAGTCAAACCCTTTTCCTTATTTCTTCTTATATCCTTTTGCTAGAAACTGAACAACCATAGAGTGAGATACAGATAACGGCTCAGGTGTTCGCCTCACCTCACCAAATCCCAACTAAGCTGTATGGCATGCGTCCATCTATGCTCCTCATCACTAGCTAACACAAGAGCCTCCTGTTACCTAGTACTACTTATCTCCGATTTTCATCTCAACATCAGATGACCAGTAGCCAATACGGCCAGTAGCCTAGCACAGACTAAGAATTCCACCAGAATTTCCCACGGAATGATACGAAAAGCACTCTCCAGTCCCCACAGCCCGCGAATTTCCACTAGAGCGAAACTCGCCACTCTGCTCAACGTGGTAAACCGAGAACTAAATTCTGAGATCCAAAATAGCTGAGCCGAGATCCGCGGAAGCGATCGCTCGAAATCTAGCTCGGTGACCATGACAGCGACTTAGATACATTCAAAGGAGGAGGCAGGCTCATTGGGCTGACCTTCGAGGGCGTGGTCCTCGGGCCCGATGGCAGAGTCGGCGCAGACGTCGCAGACGACGCGGCCGCGGATCTCCCCCGTCCACGCGTCGGCCGCCGGGGCCGCCGCCAGCAGGAAAGCGAGGAGGGCCAGCTGGAGCGAGAGCGGACACCGGTGAGGGAGAGAACATGCCGCCGTCGCCATGGATTGGGTTGCTCGGTCGAGCTACTCTTTCCTTTCTTTTTTTTTGAGTAGTAGCTATACTCTTTCCTGCTGGTGGGAGAAGGGGTTGGTGACATTTTCCCTTTCGCGGGAGTATTGACGAGCTAGAGTAGGAAAACAGCAATTTGTTTTGTTTTTTGAGAAAAAGAGTAGGAAACCAGGCCTCGCGTCGGGGCAGCTCTAGATGGGCCAGCCCAGCCGCGCGCGAGGGTACAGCCTCCTTTGTCTATATTTTTTTTTACGCTTTCTGTATTCGTTTTTTCTTTATTTTTTTACTTTGGTTTATACATTAAAATACTCTGAATACATACATATTACAAAAACGTTCTATAACAATTATTTGAAAAATGTTGACCAAGTATTTGAAAAATGTTAAATGTGTAAAGACAAAATGTTTTTCACATATACAAAAAATGTATAAAAAATTGACCATGTATTCAAAAAACTGTTTATCAAGTATTTGAAAAACATTTGAATGAGTACTTGAAAAATCTTAATCAATAATTTGAAAATTATTAAATGTGTACAGAAAAAATGTTGATCATTTATTAAAAAGATGAATTTTTTGATCTTGTATATACAAAATTGATCAAACATTTCAAAAATGTTGACAAGTATTTGAAAAATGTTAATCAAGCATTTGGAAATGTTAAATATGTATAGAAAAAATGTTGACCATTTATTAAAAAATGGTGAATTTTTTATCATGTATATAAAAATGCTAATCAAGCATTTGAAAAATCCTAATCAAGCATCTGATAAAATGTTGAATGGGTATTTAAAAAATGTTGAACAAGTAGTTGGAAAATGTTAAACGTGTATAGAAAAAATGTTGACCATGTCTTTAAAAAATGATGAATTTTTTATCATGTATGTAAAATATTAATAAAGCATTTGAGAAAATGTTGAACAAGTATTTGACCAATGTTAATCAAGCATTTCGAAAATGTTAAATGTGTATATAAAAAATGTTGACCATGTATTGTAAAAATGGTGAACAAATTGGATCATGTCTATACTAATGTTAATCAAACATTAGAAAAATGTTGAAGAAGTATTTGAAAAATGTTAATAAAGCATTTAAGAATGTCAAATGTGTTTAGAAAAAATGTTGACCATGTGTTAAAAAAATGTTAACATTGCATTTAATAAATGTTAATCAAGCATTTTAAAAAACAAATGTGCATAGAAAAAATGTTTCCCATGTGCTAGAAAATCTTAATCTTGTATTTGAAAAATGTTAATTAAGCATTTGAAAAAGGTTTTAAAATATTTATAGAAAAAATGTTGACCACATATTAAAAAATGTGTATCTTGTATTTGAAATTTTTTAATTAAGCATTTGAATTTTTTTAAATGTGTGTAGAAAAATGTTTACCATGTATTACAAAACGTTGAATTTGTATCAGAAAAACACTAGACATGTATTAGAGAAAAAATTGACGTATTAAAAAATGTAGAATAAAAACCAAAAGAATAATTAAAACCAAAAAAGGAAACCGAAAAAAACAAAATGAACCAAATAAAACTGAAAATAAAAATGAAACCGATGAAAGAGATGCAGAAAGAATGAAAAAAGCACTGAAAACTAAGAAAAAAACCAAAAAATCAAAGAATAAAAGAATAAAAGAAGGAAAATAAGTATGCAAAGAAAAACTGATAAAAACAATGAAAGGAAAAACAGAATAATGGAGAAGAAATGAGAAAACCAAACAAAAAAATTGAAAAACTGAAAAAGAAAAAAAACTGAAGAAAACCGAGTAAAAATGAAGATAATAAAAGAAAATAAAAAGGATAAAAACAGGAAAAAGAAGTAAAACAGGGTAAAACCCGGCTCATTTCCCTTTTAGTAGGCCGCGCTCTACATGGTGTACAACAAGCCGAATCTTGTGCGGTGGCTTGCAACGCTGGGAAGCAACTAGTCGATCCCTCCCGTGTTTGATCCCCCGCTAGTACTGTTTTTTTGGAAAATATTTGCTACAGTGGGCCAGCGCGATGCGGTAGCGTTAGACGCGAGAGTTCCCGCTCATCTCGCTTAGAGCGAGATATAGGGGAGGACCCATACAGCGCGGTACGCGCCCGCACCCATGGGAGCGCGTACCCTCCTGCTCCCCTGCGCGCCCTCATGGGCCGGCCCATGCGCGGGGCGGGGAGCCCCTTGTTTTTTAGCCTTTTTCTGTTCTCAGCTTTATTTGGTTTTTTAAATATAATTAGTATTTCAGAAAAAGTTACAAACTGTCAAATTATTCATGAATTCAAAAATTGTTCACAATTTGAAAAAAATTCAGGAAATGATAAATTCTCAAGGATTCAAGAAATGTTCGCAATTTCAAAAATAATGTTTGTCTATTCAAAAATGTTTATAATTTCAAAAAATGTTCACGATTTCAAGAACTGTTCACGATTTCGAAAAAAGAGAAAAAGAACATTAAAGAAAAGAGAAAATGAAAAATGTTCACAATTTCAAAAAAATGTTCAGGATTTAAAAAAATGTTCACAATTTCAAAAAAAACAGAAACAGAAGATTAAACAAAATAGAAAAATAAAAATATTCACGATTTCAAAAAAATGTTCACGATTTCAAAAAAAAAGAAACAGAACATAAAAGATATGAGAAAAATAAAAATGTTCATGATTTCAAAAACAAATGTTCACGATTTCAGAAAAAAGAGAAACAGAAAAGAGAAAAAGGAAAAAGTTAATCAGAAAAGGTTAAAAAAGGAAATACAAAATAAAAAACCGGTAAAAATAAACAAGAAAAAACCGGTTCTGAGAAGGTTCTAGAACCTTCCCAAAACTGGTGGGGTGGAATCCCTATATGGGCCGGCCCAAAAAGCTGCGGACGCTCGGGGGGTACGCGCCCACTCGCTAGCGGGCCTATGCGCCGTATAGGAACCCCGGAGATACAGACGCTGCGGGAAGAGAGCTCCTATCTGCCGCTCTTTGCGGCAGAATGTCGACCGGACGCACAGGCGGGTCTCCCGACTGGGCCGGCCCATAGCGACCAGCACGGAACGAAAAAATGCAGCGCTCGAGATACAGACGCTGCGGGAAGAGAGCTCCTATCTGCCGCTCTTTGCGGCAGAATGTCGACCGGACGCACAGGCGGGTCTCCCGACTGGGCCGGCCCATAGCGACCAGCACGGAACGAAAAAATGCAGCGCTCGAGAAGAAATATGCTCTAAGGAGGGTTCGAACCTGAGACCAGACGCTTCAAAGATATACAGCTAGCCAGTTCAGCTAGAAAGATTCCTGGTTTAACGCAGCACAACATGTTAAGAATAAAACCGAGTGCATATCCGAACGTCTTTTAAATTTTGTACGCAAAACGTTATTTTTGAGAAAAAGACGTGAAGGTTGTATGAAACAGCGAACACTTCTAGAAATTCTGAATAAAATTTGAAAAACTCATAAATTCAAAAAATGCAAACATTTTTTGAAAACGGGAACATTTTTGTAAAATCTCCCAAAAAGAGAAAACGTGAAAGTTTTATTTGAAAACCCGAACATTTTTCAAATTTTAAAATAGTTTTTGGATACTCGAACAATTTTTAAAATTGGGAACATTTTTCGAAACTCCTGAACAAAACTTGAACACATGAAAAGTTTTTAAAACTTACGTACATTTTTTGAAACTTCCGAACAAAAATTGAAACATGAACATTTTTTTGAATTTGCGAACAATTCTCTCAACAGAAACATTTATGAAAACTCCCAACAAAATTTGAAAACATGAACATTTTTTGAAATTGTTGAACAAATTTTGAATTGGAAGATTGTTTGAAGTTCCCAAACATAATTTGAAAACATGAACATTTTTTGAACTTACAGACATTTTTTGAAAAGCGAACATTTTATATAAGATGGGAACATTTTTTAGAAAATGAAGAACATTTTTTGAATTTGTAAAAGAAAATTAATAACAAGAACATTTTTGAACTTCGGAACATTCTTAGAATTTTGGAAAAGAATTTGAAATTCTTGAGAACAAAAAGAAATAAATAGAGAAGAAAAAGGAATTGAAAAATGAAATAAAGAAAAAGAAAAACAAATAATGAAAAAGAAAAAGAAGAAAACAAACAGAAAAACCAGTGAAAACCCAGTTCAAGAACCTTCTAGAATGTTCCCAAAACCGTTAGGGAACCCATCAGAAGGTCCCAAAACCGGAAGCTGTAGCGCGTGCACTATTTCCTAATTGGGCTGGCCCGTCTTGATCGCTAGTTCGGTCACCTCTGTGCGAAGCCTCAACAATTTGACGCAGCGAGCGTCCGTTAGGAAATTCCCTGCGGGAAACCAGCAGGGGGCGCTGACCCTTGAACTGTGCGCTGAGCCAGATCAGGTTTATCTCCTGCGATGGGCTTGGCCCTTATTTTGCACCCCAAAAGAAGGTTTAGGACAACATGCTCAGGCTTCTAGTTTTAGGTTTCTCCCGAATGGGCCATTCCATTTCGCACAGTACGGTAGTCTGCTTCTATTTCGTGTTCTGGTCGGTTTTTTTTTTCTATTTGTTTCTGTCCGTTTTTAGGCCGGTTTTTGGTAATTTTAATCTTTTTTATTTTCTTTTGGTTTACCGTTTCTTTTTCATTTAAATTTCTTGAATTTTTTTATTTTCTTAACTTTTCCTAAGTATCTGTACTTTTTAAAAATTCATGAATATTTTCTTAAACTCCTGAAAATTTGACAAATTAATTCTTTAAAAAATTATGAACTTTTTTTCCTAATCTTTGAACATTTCTTAAGTTTGAGCAATTTTTAAAGATTCAATTGTTTATAAATTCGTGAACATGTTTCCAAATTTGTGAAACTTTTCGAAATTCTTAAAACATTTCTTAAATTCATGATTTTTTTTCAAATTAGAACAATGCCCGTGCATTGCAATGGGATACAAATATTCTAGTACGTTAGATTATGATTTACCTATCAATAATAATGTGATTGTGTAAATAAATGTTTTTCAAATTCTGACCGTGAATTACCTTATATTTTGATTAGAAGTTTGGTAAGTAAATTAAGGCGATTGATTATCATATACATGGAAGGTTGCACAAACGGGTGATGGGAAGAAAGGTGAAATGGGAACCTTGTGTTCTTTTTAAGTAGTAGAGATTCGCAGTTTTTAAAATTATAATTTTTTGCAACCTCATGAACTTTTTCCACATTCGTGAATTTTATTTTCAGTGTTTTATTGGCAAATTTGTGAAGTTTTTCCCAAATTCCGTGAAAATTTTCAAATTCATATATTTTTATTTCTTCAACTTGTTTCTCAAATTCGTAGAAAATTCCAGATTCTGGAAAAAATTAACCTTATGAACATTTTAAAATTTTGTGAACTGTTTTGAAATTCATGAATTTTTTAAAGTCACAAACTTTTTTTGAATCTTGAATGTTTTTTCTAATTCATGAACTTTTTTTTCAAAACCCGTGAACATTTTTCAAATCCATGCAATCGGTAACAATATTTCAAATCCATGAACTTTTTCAAAAAAATATATTCAAATTTGTGAACTTTCTTTCAATTTCATGAAATTTGTTGAATTCACATTTTTGCAAAGTCCACAAACAATGGTCAACATGCATAACCCTACTCGTGTGGTAGCAAGATACGTGGGAGCGTCTGTGTAGCGCCCAAGATGCGATTATATCCCAATCACATGATGAACTCATGATTGGGGCACAACCGCATTTCGAACGCATAGTAAAGGGGGTATCATTACAACATACCATGTACTGAATAGATGAGAATACAAGATAAAGGCTTACACTCGCCACAAGCTACAACATGAATACATCAATACATAGCAATCATTATACAAAAGAACAGGATCTATCGTCCAACTTTTGTCGGGTCGTGGCCCAACCGAGCCGCGCATGAGCGCTGATTGACAAACTAGCGCCAAATGCACTGATTAGGACCACTCTAGGTTTCGCGTTAGGCTTCCATGCATAAATAACAATTAGTGTTCGGGTCGGGTTCAGGCTTCAAAACAAAGTAATTTCCATGCTTTGGAGCACGCTTGAGCTTGTTGTATTTAACAAAATCGGGCTTTTGCAAGTCCGACAAGTGCTCAAGTTTAATTGGCTCCTTGAGATGGGCCTTGCCTTCACACGTGCGGCTGTAGGAAGTTTAAAACACAGTAATATGGAGAACGCAAAATTAAGATGCCACTTGCTATAAAATTTTAGTGTTTTTTGAATACATGATTTCTACAATGTGTGTCTTCACAGTTCACATAGTGTGCGGAAAATAAGCACATTTATTTAAATAGATTTTCGAGGATTGATAAGAGTGAGTAGAAAGATACTTATCAAAGAAAAAACAAGGTTTCAACTCATATTGAAAATTCTTATGGAGTGGGGCCATATGAATGAATTCCATTGGGATTTAGTACCGGTCTTATGATTCAAAGGGTTTCATTAGAATTTTTTTTAAAGGATTTAAGTCCTATGGGGAGCTCTTTGGTTCAAATGATTACCATATGATATTTGGATTTTTGAAGATTAGTTTCCTTAGAAATTTTTCGTGTGCCACCCGTTTGAAGATTAGTTCTAAAGGACAAAAATTGGAGAGTGAAAAATTCCAAGCCTAGTTAGAAAAAAATGTTGTCCACTCGTATTCATATAAAAAAGCTATTCTCGTATGTCCCATGGTTGTTTCAAACTCCCTAGAGGTCCATGTGAACATATTAATGCCATCACACGAAAATTCTTGTGGGGTAGTAAAAGGGGAGAAAGAAAGGTTGCATGTGTTTCATGGAAAGTTATGACTCATCAAAGATTCCTAGGTGGATCTCGGCTTTCGTGGCCCATAACCCACAAGTATAGGGGATCGTAACAAATTTTTAGGGTAGAATATTCAACCCAAATTTATTGATTTGACACAAGGGGAGCCAAAGAATATTTGTAAGTATTAGCAATTGAGTTGTCAATTGAACCACACCTGAAAGACTTAATATCTGTAGCAAAATATTTAGTAACAAAGTAGTATGAAAGTAACGGTAACATTGCAATAGTAACAGTAACAGTTTTGTAGTGATTGTAATAACAACACGTCAAAAGTAACTTAGCAAAAATCAATATGTGAAAAGATCGTAGGCATTAGATCGACGATGATAATTGTGTTGGATGATATTTATCATGTAGCAGTTATAACCTAGAGCGACGCAGAACTAGCTCCAATTCATCCATGTAATGTAGACATGCATTTCGTATGTAGTCATACGTGCTTATGGAAAATAACTTGCATGCTATCTTTTGTCCTACCCTCCCATGGCAGCGGGGTCCATAAGGAAACTAAGGGATATTAAGGCATCCTTTTAATAGAGAACCAGAACAAAGCATTAACACTTAGTGAATACATGAACTCCTCAAACTACGGTAATCATCGGAAAGAATCTCTAATTATTGTCACCTTGGGGCATGCAGATTATAACTCGTAATAGGTGCATATAACTTGCAAGATAGGATCAAGAACACACATATATTCATGAAAACATAATAGATTCAGATCTGAAATCATGGCACTCGGGCCCTAGTGACAAGCATTAAGCATAGCAAAGTCATAGCAACATCAATCTCAGAACATAGTGGATACTAGGCATCAAGCCCTAACAAAACTAACTCGATTGCATGATAAATCTCATCCAACCCATCAACGTCCAACAAGCCTACGAAGGAATTACTCACTCCCGGCGGTGAGTCATGAAATCGGTGATGAAGGAAGGTTGGTGATGACTCTTGATAACCCACAAGTATAGGGGATCGCAACAATTTTCGAGGATAGAGTATTCAACCCAAATTTATTGATTCGACACAAGGGGAGGCAAAGAATATTTGTAAGTATTAGTAGTTAAGTTGTCAATTCAACCACACATGGAGATTTAATATCTGCAGCAAAGTGATCAGTAGCACAATAATATGATAGTTTGATAGTGATAGCAATAGTAGCAGCAGTAACGGCAACGGTAACATCAGTAACAGTTTTGTAGCAGTTGTGACAACAACAATAGCAATAGTAATAACTTAGCAAGAACAATATGTGAAAAACTCGTAGGCATTGGATGATATTCATCATATAATAGTCATAACCTAGGGCGATACAAAACTAGCTCCAGTTCATAAATATAATTTAGGCATGTATTCCGCAAATAGTCATACGTGCTTATGGAAAAGAAATTGCATGACATCTTTTGTCCTACCCTCCCATGGCAGTGGGGTCCATAAGGAAACTTAGGGATATTAATGCCTCCTTTTAATAGAGAACTGGAACAAAGCATTAACACATAGTGAATACATGAACTCCTCAAACTACGGTCATCACCGGAAAGTATCCCAATTGTTGTCACCTCGGGGTTTATAGATCATAACACATAATAGGTGCATATGACTAGCAAGATCGGATCATAAACATAGATATAATGTTGAAAACATAAACGGTTCAGATCTGAAATCATGGCACTCGGGCCCTAGTGACAAGTATTAAGCATGACAAAGTATAGCAACATCAATGTCAGAACATAGTGGATACTAGGGATCAAGCCCTAACAAAACTAACTCGATTACACGATGAATCTCATCCAATTCCTCACCGACCAGCGAGCCTACGAAGGAATTACTCACTCCCGGTTGGGAGCATCATGAAATTGGTTATGGGGGATGGTTGGTGATGACAAAGATTGAAGATCCCCCTCTCCGGAACCCTAAATGGGCTCCAAATCTGGCCTTGATAACCCACAAGTATAGGGGATCGTTTGTAGCCTTTTTCGATAAATAAGAGTGTCGAACCCAACGAGGAGCTAAAGGCATAACATATATTCCCTCAAGTTCTATCGACCACCGATACAACTCTACGCACACTTGACGTTTGCTTTATCGGAAACAAGTATGAAACTATTTTATAGGAGTGATGCTAGAACTACTTTGCAAGAATAAAACTAGAAGTACTTTGCAAGATAATAAAAGTTAGGTGTTTAGTAAAAGTGGTTGTGTAACAAGAAAGTTAATTGTCCCTAGGCAATCGATAACAAGTACCGGTAATCATTCTTGTAATTTTATATGAGGAAGAGGCATGAGCTAACATACTTTCTCTACTTGGATCATATGCACTTATGATTGGAACTCTAGCAAGCATCCGCAACTACTAAAGATCATTAAGGTCGTGAAAGCCAACCATAACATTAAGTATCAAGTCCTCTTTACTCCCATACGCCATAACCCACCTACTCGGGTTTAAATTTATGTCACTCTCGCAACCCACCGTAAGAAAATCATGAACATATTGCAACACCCTACAGCGGAGGGCCCTCACGTTTGCACGAGAATGGAGGGCACCGTAGGACAGCACCATAAATAAAATATACAATCATACCAACCAAGATCACAATCAACCCATATGACAAAACAGATCTACTCAAACACCATAGGATAACCATAGATCATTGGGAAATAATATATGGAGTTGAGCACCATGTTTAAGTAGAGATTACAACGGGGGGGGGGGGAGGTGTTACACCGCTGCATAGAGGGGGAGAAATTTGGTGTTGACGGTAGCAAGATTGTTGATGTAGATCGCCGTCCTGTTCGTTGCCCTAGTGGCACTCCGGCACCACAGGAAGCGAGGGGGAGAGAGCCCCCCTACTTCTTCTTCATCCTTGGCCTCCCCCTAGATGGGGAGGAGAGTTTACCCTTTGTTCCTTGGTCTCCATGGCGGCGGAGGGGCGGGAGCCCCTCCGAGATTGGATCTCCCTCTCTGTTCTCTTCTATTTCGCGTTCCCCAGATCTGGCAGAAAACCGTTTCTTATATTCCTGGAGATCCGTAACAACGATTGCGCTGAGATTTTAACACGATTTTTTTTCCAGATATAAGCTTCCTTGCGCCCGAAGTACAACCCCAACCGACGTACGAGGTGAGCACAACCCACCACGGCACGCCTGGCTCCTCTGGCGCGCCCTGGTGGGTTGTGCCCACCACGGGCGTCCATTTGCGGTGATTCCAACTCCCAAAAATCACATATATTCCAAAATAATTCTCCGTGAAATTTTATTGCATTTGGACTTCATTTGATATGGATACTCTGCGATAGAAAAAACATGCAGAAAACAGGAACTGGCACTTGGCATTGGATCAATAGGTTAGTCCAATAAATCATATAAAAAGTTGCCAAAGTATGTAAAACTTGTATAATATTAGCATGAAACAATCAAAAATTATAGATACGACGGAGACGTATCAGCATCCCCAAGCTTAATTCCTGCTCGTCCTCGAGTAGGTAAATGATAAAAAAGATAATTTTGATGTGGAATGCTACCTAGCATAAACTTGATCATATATCTAATCATGGCATGAATATTAAGACATAAGTGATTCAAAGCAATAGTCTATAATTTGACATAAAGACATCAATACTCAGGCATCCCAACAAACAATCATGTCTTTCAAAATATTAACGCTAAAGAAAGCTATCCCTACAAAATCATATAGTCTTGTCATGCTCTGTCTTCTTAACACAAAGTATTTATCATGCAAAACCCCGATGACAAGCCGAGCAATTGGTTCATACTTTTTAACGCGCTTCAGCTTTTTCAAGCCTCACGTAATACATGAGCGCAAACCATGGATATAGCACCACGGGTGGAATAGAGTATGATGATAGGGGTAAATATAGAGAAGACAAAAAGTAAGAAAGTCTCACATCGATGCGGCTAACCAATGGGCTATGGAGATGCCCATCAATTGATATCAATGTGAGGAGTATGGATTGCCATGCAATGAATGCACTAAGAGCTATAAGTGTATGAAAGCTCAATATGAAACTAAGTGGATGTGCATCTAATCCTATAATGAAAAAATCCCACTAGTATATGAAAGTGACAACATAGGAGACTCTCCAAATGAAAAACATGGTGCTACTTTGAAGCACAAGTGTGGTAAAGGATACTAACAATGCCCCTTCTCTCTTCTCTATTTTTTTCTTTCTTTTCTTTTCTTTCTTTCTTCTTTATATATATATATATATTTCTCTCATTGTCCGGAGTCTCATCCCGACTTGTGGGGGAATCATAGTCTCCATCATCCTTTACTCACTGGGGCACTGCTCTAAAAATGATTAATGATGATCATCACACTTCTATTTACTTATAACTCAAGAAATGAAAATTACAACTCGATACCTATGACAAAATATGACTATATGAATGCCTCTGGCAATGTACCAGGATGTGCAATGATCTAGCGTAACATGTATGAAAATGATGAATGCTGGGTGAGCCACAACTACTATGTCAGCTATATGATCATGAAAAGCAATATGACAATGAATGCTCAAGTCATCAAACGGAAGTGGTGGAAGTTGCATGGCAATATATCTGGGAATGGCTATGGAAAAGCCATAATAGGTAGGTATGGTGGCTGTTTTGAGGAATATATAATAAGGCTTATGTGTGATAGAGCGTATCATATCACAAGGTTTGGATGCACCTGCGAAGTTTGCACCATGTCTCGATGTGAGAAAGGGCAATGCACGGTACCGTAGAGGCTAGCGAATTGTGGAAAGGTAAGAGTGCGTATAATCCATGGACTCACATTAGTTATAAAGAACTCATATACTTATTGCAAAAGTTTATTAGCCCTCGAAGAAAAGTACTACTACGCATGCCCCTAGGGGGATAGATTGGTAGGAAAAGACCATCGCTCGTCCCCGACCGCCACTCATAAGGTAGACAAATAATAAATCATGCTCCAACATCATAGCATAACGAGAGACTATACGTGCATGCTTCGGGAATCACAAACCTTAACACCAATATTCTTACTAAACACAACCGTTTACTAGTACCTCCCACATATTCCATCTCTATATCGCAAAACTATTGCAAGGAATCAAACATATCATATTCAGTGATCCATAAGTTTTATGTAGGATTTTATGACTAACCATGCAATTGACCAATTCCTTTTGACTCTCTAAATAGATATAAGTGAAGCATGAGAGCTTCACTTATATTTATTAGAGAATGGTCTTTTGTGGAAAGAATTAAGCTCTCATGCTTCACTTATACTACAATGGAATTATACAAGGGGATAATTATTTTTGTGAGAATCTTCATGAAAAATTATACATTGGTTCCATGAGCATGAACACAAGTGTTCAAGGTCGACCCTCACTTCTCTAATGCATAACTTCCAATCGCTTCTCTTTTGTGAAAAAGTTTTTAGGTTCCCCTCTATATTTTTTTTGTTTTTAAACTTTATAAAAGCACTCAATAGAAATAAATGACTCTCTAAAACTTCCAGGTTGTCTCCCTGGCAGCGCTTTCTTTAAAGCCATTAAGCTAGGCATAAAGTGCCCAAGTAATGGATCCACCCGGATCCCAAGGTATATCAAAGCCAATTTTAATTAACAATGATTTGGAATTTAGTAATGAGCACAAAGCAACATATATTATGCAATGAAGAAGTCTAACTCTCTTCCTATGCATTAGCATGTCATAAAAGAACAATTCATGCACATCAAGTAAAGGCCAATACATAGCATAAGCAGTTTCTTGCAATTTTATCGTGTTGGAAACATAGAGGGGTGGAGATATAGTTCCTCTCTCATAATAATTGCAAGTAGGAGTAGCAAGCACATGGATATTATATTCATCAAAATCATCATGTGCAACGGTAAAAGGCAACCCATCAATATAATCCTTAACAAGAGCAAACTTCTCCGATATAATGTAGTTGGGAGAATTCAAAAAGATAATAGGACTATCATGTGTGGGTGCAATGGCAACAATTTCATTCTTAACATAAGGAATTATAGCAAGTTCATCTCCATAAGCATAATTTATATTGGCATCTTGGCCACAAGCATAGCAAGCATCAAGTTCATCAAAAAGGCATATTTCAAAAGAATCCACAGGATCATAGCAATTACCATGGCATCCATCCTTCGGTAAGAACGAAGGGAAATTAAACAATGTATGAGTTAAAGAGTTACTCTCACTAGAAGGTGGGCATGGGTGATCAATCCGGTCTTCCTCCATTTGTTCTTCGCTCTCCTCATCATCTTTTTCATCCAATGAGATCGCAGTTTCATCAATTTCTTCTTCCATAGACTCCTGCAAAATATTAGTATTTTCTTGGACAACGGGGTTATTCTCAATAAATACATCAATATCATAATTGTATTTGTGATTATCATAGCAATATTTAAGGATAGCAAGATTTTCAGGTTTATAAACCGAATCATCAAAATTTTCAAATAAAGATTCAATTTCATATGCACCCTTTCTTCTATTCATTCCACATCATAATAATCATATATACCTCTAGCATAAGAAGCCAAGGTTTCATTGTCATTAAATTCACATGAATAGGGAAGGTGTGGACCTCAATCTTAGAGCAACAAGTATAATCGTATCTCAAGCATAGATTCCAAGCATACCATTGCAACATTTCAATTTGATCCCATAAAAGTTTTCCCTTTTGAGTCAAGCGATAATCCCTAAAGTATTCACATTGATCCAACGTTACTACCATTATCATGTTGAATGGGTTTTTCTCAGGATTATCAAAGTAGTGCATAATATTTTTCACATAACGAGCACCGAGGGTTTCAGGAGGTTCCCCATCTCCATGAGTAGCAAGTACCACTATTTTTTTGGTGTTTCGTGTTCCATATCCATAACTAAATATAGAGAACAACTTAGAACAGGAAATAAAAATTACTTAGTGATAAAGCAAACAAGCACACACGAGAATATTCACCCCGCGCTATTGCTCCCCGGCAATGGCGCCAGAAAAAGGTCTTGATAACCCACAAGTATAGGGGATCGTTTGTAGCCTTTTTCGATAAATAAGAGTGTCGAACCCAACGAGGAGCTAAAGGCATAACATATATTCCCTCAAGTTCTATCGACCACCGATACAACTCTACGCACACTTGACGTTTGCTTTATCGGAAACAAGTATGAAACTATTTTGTAGGAGTGGTGCTAGAACTACTTTGCAAGAATAAAACTAGAAGTACTTTGCAAGATAATAAAAGTTAGGTGTTTAGTAAAAGGGGTTGTGTAACAATAAAGTTAATTGTCCCTAGGCAATCGATAACAAGTACCGGTAATCATTCTTGTAATTTTATATGAGGAATAGGCATGAGCTAACATACTTTCTCTACTTGGATCATATGCACTTATAATTGGAACTCCAGCAAGCATCCGCAACTACTAAAGATCATTAAGGTCGTGAAAGCCAACCATAGCATTAAGTATCAAGTCCTCTTTACTCCCATACACCATAACCCACCTACTCGGGTTTAAATTTATGTCACTCTCGCAACCCACCGTAAGAAAATCATGAACATATTGCAACACCCTACAGCGGGGGGGGGGCCCTCACGTTTGCGCGAGAATGGAGGGCATCGTAGGACAGCACCATAAATAAAATATACAATCATACCAACCAAGATCACAATCAACCCATATGACAAAACAGATCTACTCAAACACCATAGGATAACCATAGATCATTGGGAAATAATATATGGAGTTGAGCACCATGTTTAAGTAGAGATTACAACGGGGGGGGGGGGGGGGAGGTGTTACACCGCTGCATAGAGGGGGAGAAATTTGGTGTTGACGGTAGCAAGATTGTTGATGTAGATCGCCGTCCTATTCGTTGCCCTAGTGGCACTCCGGCACCACCGGAAGCGAGGGGGAGAGAGCCCCCCTACTTCTTCTTCATCCTTGGCCTCCCACCTAGATGGGGAGGAGAGTTTACCCTTTGGTCCTTGGTCTCCATGGCGGCGGAGGGGCGGGAGCCCCTCCGAGATTGGATCTCCCTCTCTGTTCTCTTCTATTTCGCGTTCCCCAGATCTGGCAGAAAACCGTTTCTTATATTCCTGGAGATCCGTAACTCCGATTGCGCTGAGATTTTAACACGATTTTTTCCCGGATATAAGCTTCCTTGTGCCCGAAGTACAGCCCCAACTGACGTACGAGGTGAGCACAACCCACCACGGCACGCCTGGCTCCTCTTGCGTGCCCTGGTGGGTTGTGCCCACCACGGGCGTCCGTTTGCGGTGATTCCAACTCCCAAAAATCACATATATTTCAAAATAATTCTCCGTTAAATTTTATTGCATTTGGACTTCATTTGATATGGATACTTTGCAATAGAAAAAACATGCAGAAAACAGGAACTGGCACTTGGCACTTGATCAATAGGTTAGTCCAATAAATCATATAAAAAGTTGCCAAAGTATGTAAAACTTGTATAATATTAGAATGAAACAATCAAAAATTATAGATACGACGGAGACGTATCAGGCCTCCCAATGAAGAATAGGAGGTGGTGGCGGCGGCTTTGTATTGTAAAACACGATGAAACTTCTTCTCCTATTTGTCTCTCCGCAAATAGGAATTTATAGAGTTGGAATTAGGCCCCCACCACCCACCAGGGCGCGCCAGGGGGGTGGCGCACCCTGGTGTCTTGTGGCAGCCAGCCCCCCTCTCAAGTGGGTCTTGGTTCCAGTATTTTTTATTTATTTCAAAATAATTCTCCGAAAAGTTTCGTCCCAATACGAGAACTTTTATTTCTGTATAAAAACAACACCATGGTAGTTTTGCTGAAAACAGCGTCAGTCCGGGTTAGTTTCATTCAAATCATGCAAATTAGAGTCCAAAACAAGAGCAAAAGTGTTAGGAAAAGTAGATACATTGGAGACGTATCAACTCCCCCAAGCTTAACCCATTGCTTGTCCTCAAGCAATTCAGTTGTCAAACCGAAAGTGATAAAGAAAACTTTTACGAACTCTTTTGCTCTTGTTTACACACACACACACATGCTTAAATAGCACCAAGTTTTCAGCAAATATCATGACTAACCATGCAAGCAATAACTCATAGAAATTATATTAGCTCATATCAATGGCATAATCAACTAGCGAGCAATAATAAAGTATTTCAAATGTCAACACTTTGTCAAAGCAATCATGCTATAATATGACAACATTGGTATCTCGCTAGGCCTTTCTGAGACCGCAAAACATAAATTTAAAGCACCTCCAAAGTTCAAGCAGCGACTAAACATTGTAATTCATGGTAGAAGAGATCCAATCATGATCCATTCAACATTAACTATACACAATGCAAGAGGATGACAATAGTGCTCTCAGGTCTGGTGCTTGTTTGAGAAGGTGATGACTCAACATAAAAGTAAAATAACATAAAAGTAAATAGATAGCCCTTTCACAGAGGGAAGCAGGGATTTGCAGAGGTGCCAGAGCTCAAAGCTTAAATCAGGGATAAATATAATTTTGGGAGGTGCACCCTTCATGTCAATGTCACGACCAAGAGTTATCAATATCTTCCATGCTAAACACATTAGCGGCGGTTCCCAGGTGGTAAAAGTAAAGTTTCACCCCATCCACCAATAAACACAAGCCATGGCTAGCTGAATCCACGGGTGCCTTCCATACCAACAACAGTCCTGGGGGAGTTTTGTTTAATGTTTTGCAATTCTTAAATTTGGGACTGGGCAGCCCTATTACCATCCCCTCACGTGCAAGGATGAGTGAATAAACACTCATGAAAAGAATAACCCGCTTAGCATGGAAGATACTGACCGCCCCCTGTCGCTCCATGAGCGGTCCAGGCACACAAAACAGATGTTCATTTGAAAATTTAGAGGTGGCACATGCAAATTTACTTGGAACGGCAGGGTAATACCGCATATAGCTAGATATAGTGGACTCGTCTATAATAACTTTGGTTTAAGGATTTTGATGCACAAGCAGTATTCTTGCTTAGTACAGGCGAAGGCTAGCAAATAGGTTGAGAAGTGACCAGCTAGAGAGCGAAAATGATCATCAGCATGCATTATGAATAACCAACATTGAATACTAGCATGAGTAGGATATAAACACCATGAAGATAAATATCATAGAGGCTATGTTGGTTTTGATTCAACTAGATGCGTGAACATGTGCCAAGTCAAGCCACTTGAAACATTCAGAGGAGGATACCATATCATCATACTACATCACAATCATTTTAATGCATGTTGACACCCAAGATAAATCATTATCCACTCCTAGCTACTTAAGCATGGCATGGGAAACTATAATCTCTAATTGTCATTGCAAACATGTTTAATCATAATATACTGAATCATGGATACTAAGTTAAACATATTTACAAAAACAAAAACAAGTTGAGTTCATACCCGTTTTTCCCTGCCATAGTCACTTCATCAAATATCATCATTATTGCCTTTCACTTGCATGACCGAATGATATGAAAACAATAATAGTGCAAGAGTGTCGTGGACTAACCTGGAATTTGTAACATTTTATTCAGAGGAGAAGACAAAATAATGTGGGCTCTTTGTTAGATCAACAATAATGCATATGAGAGCCACCAACATTTTTATCGTGGTCTTCTCCTTAGTACGACTCGACAAAAACACAAGAAAAGAATTTCAGAGAAACACACTGAAATATTTTTGGAGTTTTTTTTATTTTTGTTAAGGAAAGCAAATTAAAGAAAGAAAAATGAAAACAAGAAAAACTATTTACACGGAAAGCTTCCAACAAACAAAAGAAGAAAAGGGAAATCTTTTGGGTTTTCTTTTAATATTACATCTAAATTAAACTAGAAGGAAAACCGAAAATAAGCAAGAAATATTTTTGGATTTTCTCAAAGTTTTTCAAACACACAAGAAGAAAGCGAGAAAATAAATCTAGCATGGATAATACAATGAAAAAGTGTGGACACTGACAAATGGAATGAAATGTGTGAACATGAATATAATGTCGGTGGAAATACATACTCCCCCAAGCTTAGGCTTTTGTCCTAGCTTGGTAATCACCATCCATAGTAGCCACCCGGTCCCATATGAAAGTGTTGCGGTGGCGACACCTGAGCGTCCCACTCCTGGGACTCCTGCTCTGCCGCTGCCTGGGCATCCCGGTAGGCAATGATGTCCTCTGACATGACCCTGTATCCGTTCCTGGCAATAGAATCAAACAAAGCAGGTGCAGGTAATGGGATAATATCATGGCTATCCTCAGTGAAAACTAGGTTATAATGAATGTTGTTAAAAGAGTCAGCAGCATCAGTAAACTAGTGGGCCACCATCGCCTGGTGATCTAGATAAACTTGGGGCAAACGATAGTCATGTTGGTGTATCTGGATATTAAAGTGACTCGCTAAGAGAGCAACATAAATACCACCATGGATTTGGCCCTTAGTTCTGTTGAGGTGCAGACGACGTGCAACAATAGCCCCTAGGTTAAAGGTGTGATCATTGTGTAATGCATGACATAAAATGGCAAGGTCGGGGGCACTAAGTGCACCGGCCTCCTCCCTAGCATTTAGACACTTCGTGTTGAATAAAGCAAAGTAATGCATAAAAGGAAATTGCAAACTAGTGGCAGTGGCTTTCGACACGTCTCTTTCCTCACCCACTGTCAAAGTGAGGAGGAAGTCCTCAAACTCTGCAGGTCTAGGCTCTCTTAATTCCCCGTCAAAGGGAATCAAACATATTTCACAACATTCAGCGAGCGATATCTGATGAGTTTCAGAATATAAATTAAATCGCACCTCAGGAGGCTCATGCCTATTCAGAAAATAATTTTTTTGCACAAAGGAGTTCGTGAGGAGGTGGTGTTGGTCACACTCATCCATGAGGAAGTCGGTTAATTAGCCCAGCATTGGCAATGAGTTGGGCAAACTCTCGATGGAACACAACCTCGTCCATGAAGGCAATATGTGGCCATTTGCACGGCCGCACTTCCACCATACTCAGAGTGTTGATGTCATTGTACGATGATCCCCCAATGACTCCCTTGGCATTCTTCTTGGAGGAAAACTTCCTGAAGATACTCATCTTTTTCTATGAATAAAATTCTGAAAATTTTGGCCACAATTTTTTTGTCAACAAAACTTCATAATATTGATAGCAACTACTCATATGGGTGCCTAGAGGCTATATAAAGCATTCAAACTACTTAGAACTCTAAGAATTCAACATGCAAGCCCATCTACAGCAGCACCAAGAGTAGATAAATACTCAAAAATTAAAACACAAAAACAAAAACTAATTGGAGCAATGGAGGAGTCACATACCAAATAGCAATCCCCCAAAACAGTTTCAGAAACGGAGCTTCGAGCAAAGAGATTTAAATCCACGGGTTTGAGAGAAAGAACACGAGAGAGAGATAGATAGAGAGAGAGAGCAAGAGTGATTTTTTTCTAGAGGTAGGACATGACATGGGCTAAAGGGATAAGTGAGGGGGGCACATGGGGCCCACCACCCACCAGGGCGCGCCCTGGTGTCTTGTGGGCACCAGGGGCACCCCCTTGTGATGTTATTTGCATTGCACCAAAAATTCTTAAATATTCGGGAAAAATCATGTTAAAATTTCAGGTCATTCTAAGCACTTTTATTTTTGACCACTTTTTCATTGCACGGAAAACTCAGAAAACATGATAAGCATGGCATTTTATTTTATTTAACTAAGAAAAACAGAAAACTAAAAGTAGGGACAGAAGGTTGTGCTTACTAAATTCATCGACCACATTTCTCTTGAAAACAATCCATTAATAAGGTTGATCAAGTCTTATTAACAATCACTTTCGATTGACATGAACCCGAAGAACTTTCATAAAACACTAACTTACCTCAATGGGATGTGCATATTCCCAACAACAAGTATGTCATATTTCTTTTTGGTAGTAGGCAAAGGTAGTTGAAAACTTCCAATAGTAATTGTCAGAGATTTCTCAATAACATTAATACCATTCACTTGAAACTGTTTCCTCGGGAAGTGCACCATATGCTCATTACCATTGATATGAAAAGTGATTTTGCTTTTATTGCAATCAATAACAGCCCCCGCAGTATTCAAAAAGGGTCCACAAGGATAATAGGCATGTTGTCATCCTCGGGCATCTCAACTATAACAAAGTCTGTTAAGATAGTAACATTTGCAACAACAACGAGCACATCCTCACAAATACCGATAGGTATGGCAGTTGATTTGTCAGCCATTTGCAAAGATATCTTAGTACATGTGAGTTTATTCAAATCAAGACTTCTATATAAAGAGAAAGGCATAACACTAACACCAGCTCCTAAATCACATAAGGTAGTTTTGACATAATTTCTTTTAATAGAGTAAGGTATAGTTGGTATTCCTAGATCTCCAAGTTTTTTAGGTACTCCATCCTTAAAGGATGGTGGAGATTTCAGCTTCAGGTATTTTTCTTTTATTGGTGACAATTTCTTTCATGTATTTAGCATAAGGGGCCATCTTTAAAATATCAGTCAAACGGGTACGCAAAAATACTGGCCTAAACATTTTAGCAAAGCGTTCAAATTCTTCATCATATTTTTTCTTAGATGGTTTAGGTGGAAAGGGAATGGGTTTCTAAACCCATGGTTCTCTTTCTTTACCATGTTTTCTAGCAACAAAGACTCTTTTATCTTATCATTTATTTTTTGGTTGCGGGTTATCAGATCAACAGCAGGTTCAATCTCAACATCATTATCCGGTTCTTTATCATTGTCTGGTTGAGCATATTCACGAACATCATCATTTTCATTATCACTAGGTGAATGTTCATTACCAGATTGAGCTTCATCATCTGAGATAGATACATCATTGTTATTTTCAGGAGTTTTTTCTATTTCAAGTTCACTAGAGGTATGCAAAGTCCTATCATTTTTCATTTTTCCTTTTTCTTCTTCTTTTTATAAGGACTAGGTGTCGGCATTCTGGGATCGGAGGTACCCAGACTTGCCTGCCTGCGGCCCAGCACGCGGCCTCGTCGACGGCTTGATGCGGCCCAGCTACAAGACCTCTAGGACAAGACCCTCGCGAGGGCCCCTAGCCTTGCGAGGCGGATGACGCCAAGACCTCCCGAGGAGAATCTCACCGAGCATGCCTCCCGAGGAGTGGAGACTTCTATGCAGGTACCCAGCCTCACGAGGCCCTTAATGACATGAGCCATGATGACCAAGGCCACGCAGGCGCCAGCGGGCGAAGAGGAGGACAATTTCCTCTTTGGTGCTAAGGAGGCAAGGACGTACGCGGTTTCCCAAGGAATCCCCCAAAGGTTTCCGTTCCAGTGCAACAAGACCAGGACCACGAGCTCGGCAGGACTGTAGCGACCCGACCCGAATGGATCAAGTCTACTGTGCTCCGGTGTCATCCCTGGATCAGTAATGCTGACACCACATAGTACTTCGAAGGATTTATAGCAGAGTTGCAATCACACACTTATTACATCGATGTCTCAAAGAGAACTTATTACAATAAATATGGCTTAAGGCCATCTAATAACGATAACAGCGGAAGACTCGGAAGATAAATGGGTCCATTAACTCCAACGGCATCACTGAGTATAGAACCACGACCTAAAAGCACCTTACTCGTTGTCTGAAAAGTCTGCAACATGAAAGTTGCAGCCCGAAAACGGGTCAGCACATGGAATATGCTGGCAATGTAACACATAGAGAGTAATGGAATGAAACAGCTATACTATATGCATATATGGCTGGTGGAAAGCTCTATGGTTATAGTTTTGCGTAAAGCCAGTTTTTCCCTACTGCAAAGGAATAAATTTATTTAACTATCATGGTAGTTGTTAAACATCGAGAATGGTTGACAGCATTCCGATCCCAATTAAGTGAACAATTAAAACCCAACAACATTAATTAGAAGTAACGTGATGAGATTCACATGATATTCAAGTACTAGATACTCAAGTTGTCCATAACCGGGGACACAGCTAATCATGATTAGTTTGTTACACTCTGCAGAGGTTTGCGCACTTTTCCCCACAAGACTCGATCGCCTCCATTTGGTTTCTCGCACTACATGGTGTTTGAGAAGACGGATGACCGAGACACAGTCTTTCAGAAGCGCTAGCACCTTACGATGGATAGACCGGTACACCTACTTTCCCCTACATCTGCTAGTCTACCCTGTAAGAGTTCGCACGACTTAGTCAACTATGCCAGAGCCCATAATGGCTTGTGGCTGCACACGGAAGTTACTAGCATGAATGATCTTATGATCCCTTTGAGCCTGGGTGGCGGTCCGAAATAAAAACAGGCACGTCCCGATAGACATCAGGTGCCTCAATCCACCCAGATGTGTATTTAAGTTGCCACCTTAAGTAAACCATTAAAATTAACAACTCACATCTGTCATGGATATCACTCACCCAATCCACGTCTACTAGCATAGCATGGCATAATAAGCAAACGTAGAAGTAACTCCCAAAGGTTTCATAATAATACAGGTAATAGGTACTACCTCATCTACTTCCCATCCCACAATTTAATTAGATCCTAATCATGCAATGTGAGAGGATTGATCTAATGCAATAAAACATGGGTTGTAGAAAAGGTATGATCAAAGTGTTACTTGCCTTGCTGATGATCCGCGAGACCTAGGGTTTCGAAGTAACAAGCGGCGCAATCCGGGTGATCTATCGCAGACAAACAACAAGCACACAATAAGTACTCATCTAATGCACAGGAAAAACTCGAACAAGAGAATGAACCAGAAAGTTCAACTTAAGAACTCCGGTTGCAAAGAAAGAACGAACCGAACAAAGAAACGGAAAACAAACGGCGGAAGAAAACAACTCGGTTCTAGCAGGTTGAAACTAGGTCAAATTTTATTGTGGCAAAAACTTGTTCAAGTTGATTAGTCGGAACGGCGGTTTCGAAACGAAACTCCAGGCGCTTGAATCACCTGATTCCGATAAACGAGCGAGAAGAAAGACTAGAACGAAGATCGGATCTGAGATCACGATCGTGGAATAAATCCGACGAAAAGAAAGAGACGAACGGTTAAACAAACGGACGTTCGTTAACCGGGAAAAATCGGTGATCACGTTCGTTGAGACGAACGGTCCGAAAGAAGAACGAAAACCGATCTAGGGTTTCGGAAGAAAACTGAAACAAAGCCGGAAGAAAAACCGGAAGAAAAAAAAGAGAAGAACCAGAACGGTTTTCTAGAAGAAAAACCGAACCGAGGAAAAGAAGAGGCGGCGCGGCTACCTCGGGAGGCGGGGCTCCAGGCGGCGGCTTAGGGCGGCGGCGGCGGCTTAAGGCGGCGGCGGCGCAAGGAGGAGAGGGGCGGCGGGCTTGGGTGGTGGAGGAAAAGAGAGGGGGGGGGTGAGTATATATACTAGGAGGGGAGGGGGGTGTGACTTGGCCAAGGGGCAAAAGGGGGGGCCGGCGGCCTAGAGTCCCGCTGGGACTCGGCTTCGCGCGAGGGGCTGGGGGCGGTGGCGGCTGGCTGGGCCTTGGCCCGGCTGGCCTGGCGCGCGGGAGCTGCTCCTTTTTTTTAAACGGTTACGCGCGCAGAAAAACAAAAGAAAAGAAAACTAAACGAACTCCGAAAAAATCTAAAGTAAATTTTCCCCGACTCCTAAAAATGAGTCGAACAAAATGAACTTTTCTCCGGGCCTAAAATGCAATTTTTGAAAACGCGCATTTTTCCCTATCCAAATAAAAAGCAAACAAAACTCCGGCAAAACCAAAATTTGATTTATTCATTAGATCTTCATTTTTCCTAACTTTGGGAAAGTCATATTATTCCCTCTCTCATTTTTTTGATATTGGAAAAATAATTGAAGATGAAATAAATAAATCAAATGATCCTCTTTTCAAATTTGAGAAAACTCTCAAATATGAAAATAACGAAATCTCCAACTCTCTCCGAAGGTCCTTGAGTTGCGTGAAATTTCTAGGATCGACCAAAATGCAAGAAAATATGCTATGCATGATGATCTAGTGTATAACATTCCAAATTGCAAATTTGGGATGTTACAAGGACGGATGTCATCACTGATCCCACCTCTGCGTCACGATCAGAAGCTTTGCAGGCGAAGACCACCTTTCTTCAGGATAAGATGTACTTCCTGTCCCCTTTCAAATTGGCCGTTGTGGAATCCCTTCCCGCCTAAGCTATGAGGGAAGAGGACCAAGGCCACTATAAATATAGGCTAGTCTCCACCGTAGAGAGGGACGAGGCCGATGGGATCAGATCCATTCCACCTTCACTCCCATAGCCCTCACGAGGCAGCTAACCCACTATACTAGTTCATCCTCAACCTCCTCGTGAGGCCAATCCACCACAAAGAAGGAGTAGGGTTTTACACCGCAAGGTGGCCCGAACCTGGGTAAACTGTCGTGTCCTTCCTTCCCGCTCGCACGAACTCGACAAGGCAAGGCCGTGGGGCGACGAGCTTGAGATTAGAGCTCGAGTAGATCTTTGCACATGCCCCAGAGTTCGAACCTTGTTGGGTCCGCGAAGCCCCGATTCCAACACTAGGTGCATCAGAATTAATTCTTTGAGAGTCTTGTTGAATTCTTTTAGGGTGTCCCTCAGGATAAAGAGGTTCCTAAGTCATTCTACCTCCTCTAGCCATTACTCTAACAACATGATCATTCATATTGTTGTTCATTTCACTAAGCAATTCTCTTTGAGATTTAGCTCCTTGTTCTAACTGAGTTTGAACCATAGAGGCATGTTTTCCTACACCTCTAACATCATTAGTGATTCTAAATAAAAATTCACTCGAGCGAGCAATCATATCAGAATTTTGTTTCAATTGTTTCATAACATTTGCATTGAAGTGATCTTGCTTCATAACATAATTATCAAATTCATATAAGCATTGACTAGGATGTTTATTATAAGGGATGTCACCTTCATCAAACTTTAATAAAGAATTTACCTCTACCACCTATGGTGGTGGTGTGTCAAGTCCATGTATTTCTTCAATAGGTGGTAAATTCTTAACATCTTTAGCTTTAATACCTTTTTCCTTCATAAATTACTCCACTTCTTACATATCTTCAGGACTGAGAAATAAGATACCCCTCTTCTTCGGAGTGGGTTTAGGCGGTGGTTCAGGAAGAGTCCAATCATCATAATTCTTCAGTATGTTATTAAATAATTCCCCAGCTTGTTCAACAGTTCGTTCCTTGAAAAGACAACCAACACAACTATCTAGGAAGTCCCTAGAAGCATCGGTTAGTCCATTATAGAAGATATCAAGTATTTCATTTTTCTTAAGAGGATGATCAGGCAAAGCATTAAGTAATTGGAGAAGCCTCCCCAAGCTTGTGGGAGACTCTCTTCTTCAATTTGCACAAAGTTAAATATTTCTTGTAAGGCAGCTTGTTTCTTATGAACAGGAAAATATTTTTCAGAGAAGTAATAAATCATATCCTTGGGACTATGGCACTACACACACAACCAGGAGCAAGAGTATTGTACCATATCTTAGCATCACCCTTTAATGAGAATAGAAATAGCTTAAGAATATAGTAGTAGCAAATTTTCTCATCATGAGTAAACAGGGTGGCTATATGCTACCTCTTGAGCTTGCGTTGCTTTTCCCCTTGAAGAGGAAAGGGTGATGCAGCAAAGTAGAGTAAGTATTTCCCTCAGCTTTTGAGAACCAAGGTATAAATCTAGTATGGGACAACGCACAAGCCACCGAATACCTGCACAGACAAACACCAACTTGCACCCAACATGATAAAGGGGTTGTCAATCCCTTCACGGTTATTTGCAAAGTGAGATCTGATATAGATGGATAAACGATAAAGTAATATTTTTTGGTATTTTTGGTTTATATATCAGAAAGTAAAAGATTGCAAAGAAAGTAAATAGGATACTAAAATTATAGATCGAAAACTTGTATGATGGAAAATAGACCCGGGGGCCATAGGTTTCACTAGACTCTTCTCTCAAGATAGAAAATATTACGGTGGGTGAACAAATTACTGCCAAGCAATTGATAGAAAAGCGCAAAGTTATGACGATATCTAAGGCAATGATCATGAATATAGGCATCACGTCTGTGTCAAGTAGGCCAAAACGATTCTGCATCTACTACTATTACTCCACACATCGATCGACTCCTGCCTGCATCTAGAGTATTAAGTTCATAAGAACAGAGTAACACATTAAGTAAGATGACATGATGTAGCGGGATAAACTCAAGCAATATGATTAAAACCCCATCTTGTTATCCTCGATGGCAACAATACAATACGTGCCGGTTCCCCTTCTGTCACTAGGATTGAGCACCACAAGATTGAACCCAAAGCTAAGCACTTCTCCCATTGCAAGAAAAACCAATCTAGTTGGCCAAACAAAATCGATAGTTCAAAGAGACTTGCAAAGATATCAAGTCATGCATATAAGAATTCAGAGAAGATTCAAATAATATTCATAGATAAGCTGATCATAAATCCACAATTCATCGGATCTCGGCAAACACACCGCAAAAGAGTATTACATTGAATAGATCTCCAAGAACATCGAGGAGAACATGGTATTGAGAATCAAAGAGAGAGAAGAAGACATCTTGCTACTAGCTATGGACCCGTAGGTCTGTGGTAAACTACTCACGCTTCATTGGAGAGGCAATGGTGTTGATGTAGAAGTCCTCCGTGATCGAATCCCCCTCTGGCAGGACGCCGGAAAAGGCCCCTATATGGGATCTCACGGGTACAGAAGGTTGCGGCGGTGGAAAAGTGTTTTCGTGGCTCTCCTGGAAGGTTTTGGGATATTTGAGAATATATAGGTGGAAGAAATAGGTCGGTGGAGTCACGAGGGGCCCACAAGGGTGGGGGGCACGCCCTACCCCCCTGGGCACGCCCTCCGTCCTTGTGGGTGCGTCGTGGCTTCCCTGACGTGTACTCCAAGTCTTCTGTATGTCTTCTGGTCCAAGAAAAATCATTGTGAAAGTTTCATCCCGTTTGGACTCCGTTTTGAAGGAAATATGCCCTAGAGGCAATAATAAAGTTGTTATTTATATTTCCTTATATCATGATAAATGTTTATTATTCATGCTAGAATTGTATTAACCGAAAACTTAGTACATGTGTGAATACATAGACAAAATAGAGTGTCCCTAGTATGCCTCTACTTGACTAGCTCGTTAATCAAAGATGGTTAAATTCCCTGACCATAGACATGTGTTGTCATTTGATGAACGGGATCACATCCTTAGAGAATGATGTGATGGACAAGACCCATCCGGTAGCTTAGCATAAATGATCGTTTAGTTTGATTGCTATTGTTTTCATCATGACTTATACATGTTCCTCTGACTATGAGATTATGCAACTCCCAAATACTGGAGGAACACCTTGTGTGCTATCAAACGTCACAACGTAACTGGGTGATTATAAACATGCTCTACAGGTGTCTCCGATGGTGTTTGTTGAGTTGGCATAGATTGAGATTAGGATTTGTCACTTCGATTGTCGGAGAGGTATCTCTGGGCCCTCTCGGTAATGCACATCACTATAAGCCTTGCAAGCAATGTGACTAATGAGTTACTTGCGGGATGTTGCATTACAGAACGAGTAAAGAGACTTGCCGGTAACAAGATTGAACTAGGTATGATGATTCCGATGATCGAATCTCGGGCAAGTAACATACCGATGACAAAGGGAACAACGTATGTTGTTATGCAGTTTGACCGATAAAGATATTCGTAGGATATGTAAGATCCAATATGAGCATCCAGGTTCCGCTATTGGTTATTGACCGGAGATGTATCTCGGTCATGTCTACATAGTTCTCAAACCCATAGGGTCTGCACGCTTAACGTTCGATGGCGATTTGTATTATGAGTTATGTGATTTGATGTACCGAAGGTTGTCCGGAGTCCTAGATGAGTTCACGGACATGACGAGGAGTCTCAAAATGGTCGATACGTAAATATCAATATATTGGAAGGCTATATTTGGACATCGGAAAGGTTCCGAGTGATTCGGGTATCTTTCGGAGTACCGGAGAGTTACGGGAATTCACCGGGGAAGTAGTGGGCCTTAATGGGCCATACGGGAAAGGAGAGAAGGGCCTCAAGGGTTGGCCGCGCGCCCCCCATGGCAAGTCCGAATTGGACTAGGGAGGGGACGGCACCCCCCTCTCTTTCCTTCTCCCTCTCCTACTCCTTCCCTCTCTCCCCTCTTGGAAAAGGAAGGGGACTCCAACTAGGATTGGGAATCCTATATAATATGATTTACAAATACAATGATCTCAAAAGGAATATATTTACATACAATGATCTCAAAAGGAATATATTTACAACTACACTTTGAATTCTGCTCCTTTATATGTATAATATGATTTACAAATACAATGATCTCAAAATCATAAGGTTGAATTCAAAAAATTTAAAACAAATTATGTTCTACTAAAATGTATGGATCAATAATATCTACATATTAAATAACATAGATGCACGCGAATTCATATGAGTATGCATGTTTGATAGATCAATTTTGGTTCGAGTATGAATTACATGTATCATCATCTCGAATTCAAATATTTGAATCCCTTTTATGTTGACTCCTTTCACGCCCATCTCTCTCGCATGCTCCTTCATGTAGCTATCACTCTCTTTTCTCCAGCTCACCCGCAAGCTCACTTCATGTTTCTCCTATCTTCGCAAACATGGTCTCTCGACATCTCCCTTGAGAAGTGTCACACTCTCCCTATCATTATACATTACACGGTTTTCATTATCTCTCACGTCTCTACCATTCTCTGGTATTACTAGGTACCTAAGCTTTCTTTTTCACCTCCACACACAATCTCACTCGTCTTTCACTTTGTCTTTCTCTCTATGGGGTTCTCTCACACACCCTATATGTCTCTAGATATGACTCATAATAGTAAAATTACTCTCTCCCGCAGAAACAACATTTGTTGCGGTCTCCTTTCCGTCTCCATCCCAGTTATAAAACTGACATTATTCATTTGTTTACCGATCAGACAAACTCCCCCCTCTCTCTCACACACACAACTCCTGCTTCCACTCCCCTTCCCGACTACCGTCTCTCTCTCTCACACACAAAACTCTCGCTTTCGCACCCCCGGCTTGTAGTTCTCTCACAAACATTGATCGACTAGCCTCCAGATAGGTTTATACACCCGCACACTCATGCTTCCACTATCGCGTACATGTCTCTCTCGCGCTCCTTGTATCTATGTAGATTTTTCGTCTCTTCTTGAGACACGCCCTCTCGATCATGCACACACACACTATCGCCTCATTTTAAGCTGATACCTCTTGCACACACACTCTTTGTGTCTGTCACACATGCACTCCATCCTCCTCCTCTCTCCCTCTCTCTCACACACAACACACAACACACACACATGGGCTTTTTTCAGCAACTAGCAAGATGCCCATGCGTTGCACGGAACATCAAGATGCATTTGTATGAGTAGTTTATCTTGTGGGAGAAAAGGATGAACGAGGGAAGGCCTTATTTGCAAATGTGGAGAGCGGCGTGGGTATCTTTTTGCAAAATTGCCATAGTTTCCTTCCTATCCATCAGATATAAATAGGACGGCCTATATTGCAGGATGGTAGGCACACCATCATCACCAATTCTGTTTTTATCTCTACTCTTATAAAAAGCATAGTCGGTGATGATGGTGTGCCTGCCATCCTGCAATATAGGCTGTCCAATCTATATCTAACGGATAGGAAGGAAACTATGGCAATTTTCCCGCACTCCTCTCCACATTTGCAGATAAGGCCTTCCCTCGTTCATCCTTTTCTCCCACAAGATCTTGATGTTCCGTGCAACGCACGGGCATCTTGCTAGTAAGAGTAGAAATTAGAGATATACCACTTCTCGAATCTTGAAACCAACAACATTCCTCCCTTATCTCATCAAAACCGCCAAAGGAATATATTTTGAGTGAAACATAACATATTTTTAGTGATATACGTATTTCAAAACTAGACTCTTTTTTCTATCAAATCGGTGAATATGTATTAATCTACTTTGATCTTGTGGCAATGCATTGACACATTGCTAGTAGTTATTACTACTGTATAATTTTTTGGACACCAGACAAATGGTGGAGTACATATACGAAGAGAAGAGGTGCATGCACGCAGTCGGTCTCTCGCTGTCTCGCACACATGAGGGTTACGTAAAGGCACTATTAACAAATAAACCCTAAAACCCTAGGTGCACGATTGCTGCATGCGCGGGTACCGGGTACGTAGTGGAGCACACCTTTGTAGGAATAGTCAGCTCGCGTGATAATTTGATCCGTAGGAGTTGATGGTCAGGACCACAGGTAACGACCTGGAGGCGGTGGCTCGCCAGTTGCCACAGATCGAGTAGCCACGTTTAAAATATCATTTTTTTAGCGGGGTAAGAGTTCCGATTTTCAATGGTGCGTTATAAGTACTTAAGTAGTTTTTAGAACGATTAGTATGAAGCAAAAATGGAATTCATAACTACTACCTCCTTGGCATATGGTTGTATGGGTTTATGTTGCGAGATGTTGAACCTGGTAGTTCTAGGGCAAATACTATGGTTTAGATGTTGGTTTTCAGTAATGAAAATAGGAAGGGGGAAACCCTTCTTTGATAAAAAAAACTACTACCTCCGTCCTGGTTTACTAGTCCCCATCATATTTTGTTATACCCAAACAAAAAAGGATTGGAGGGAGTGATTGCTCTGACACGGATGATGTCTACTACACAACCTTCTTCTTGTAGACGTTGTTGGGCCTCCAAGTGCAGAGGTTTGTAGGACAGTAGTAAATTTCCCTCAAGTGGATGACCTAAGGTTTATCAATCCGTAGGAGGCGTAGGACGAAGATGGTCTCTCTCAAGCAACCCTGCAACCAAATAAAAAAGAGTCTCTTGTGTCCCCAACACACCCAATACAATGGTAAATTGTATAGGTGCACTAGTTCGGTGAAGAGATGGTGATACAAGTGGTATATGGATAGTAGATAAAGGTATTTGTAACCTGAAATTATAAAAACAGCAAGGTAACTAATGATAAAAGTGAGCGTAAACGGTATTGCAATGCGTTGAAACAAGGCCTAGGGTTCATACTTTCGCTAGTGTAAGTTCCCTCAACAATACTAACATAATTGGATCACATAACTATCCCTCAACATGCAACAAAGAGTCACTCCAAAGTCACTAATAGCGGAGAACGAACGAAGAGATTATGGTAGGGTACGAAACCACCTCAAAGTTATTCTTTCCAATCAATCCGTTGGGCTATTCCTATAAGTGTCACAAACAGCCCTAGAGTTCATACTAGAATAACACCTTAAGACACAAATCAACCAAAACCCTAATGTCACCTAGATACTCCAATGTCACCTCAAGTATCCGTGGGTATGATTATACGATATGCGTCACACAATCTCAGATTCATCTATTCAACCAACACAAAGGACCTCAAAGAGTGCCCCAAAGTTCTACCGGAGAATCATGACGAAAACGTGTGCCAACCCCTATGCATAGGTTCATGGGCGGAACCCGCAAGTTGATCACCAAAACATACATCAAGTGAATCACGTGATATCCCATTGTCACCACAGATATCCACGGCAAGGCATACATCAAGTGTTCTCAAATCTTTAAAGACTCAATCCGATAAGATAACTTCAAAGGGGAAACTCAATTCATTACAAGAGAGTAGAGGGGGGAAGAAACATCAAAGGATCCAAATATAATAGCAAAGCTCGCGATACATCAAGATCGTATCACCTCAAGAACATGAGAGAGAGAGAGAGATCAAACACATAGCTACTGGTATATACCCTCAGCCCCGAGGGAGAACTACTCCCTCCTCGTCATGGAGAGTACCGGTATGATGAAGATGGCCGCCGGAGAAGGATTGCCCCCTCCGGCAGGGTGCCGGAACGGGTCTAGATTGGCTTTCGGTGGCTACGGAGGCTTCTGGCGGCGGAACTCCCGATCTATTGTGCTCCTGGATGTTTTTAGGGTATATGGAGATATATAGGCGGAAGAAGTACGTCAGGGGGGCCACGAGGGGCTCACGAGGGTTGAGGGCGCCCCCAGGGGGGTGGGCGCGCCCCCCTGCCTCGTGACCTCCTCGCAGATCCCCCGACATGCACTCCAAGTCTTCTGGGCTTCTTTCCTTCCAAAAATGAGTTCCGTGAAGTTTCAGGTCAATTGGACCCCGTTTGGTTTTCCTTTTCTTCGAAACCCTAAAACAGGGTAAAAACAGAAACTGGCATTGGGCTCTGGGTTAATAGGTTAGTCCCAAAAATGATATAAAAGTGTATAATAAAGCCCATAAACATTCAAAACAGTAAATAATATAGCATGGAGCAATCAAAAATTGTATATACGTTGGAGACGTATCAGCATCCCCAAGCTTAATTCCTGCTCGTCCTCAAGTAGGTAAATGATAAAAATAGAATTTTTTATGCGGAGTGCTACTTGGCATAATTTCAATGTAATTCTTCTTAATTGTGGTATGAATATTCAGATCCAAAAGATTCAAGACAAAAGTTCATATTGACATAAAAATGATAATACTTCAAGCATACTAACTAAGCAATTATGTCTTCTCAAAATAACATGGCCAAAGAAAGTCCATCCCTACAAAATCATATAGTTTAGTCATGTTTCATTTTCGTCACACAAGAATGCTCTCATCATCCACAACCCCGATGACAAGCCAAGCAATTGTTTCATACATTAATAATTTCAAACTCATAAACTTTCACGCAATACATGAGCGTGAGCCATGGATATAGCACTATGGTGGAATAGAATATAATGATGGGGGTTATGTGGAGAAGACAAAAAGGAGGAAGTCTCACACCAATGAGGCTAATCAATGGGCTATGGAGATGCCCACCGATTGATGTTAATGCAAGGAGTAGGGATTGCCATGCAACAGATGCACTAGAGCTATAAATGTATGAAAGCTCAACAAAAGAAACTAAGTGGGTGTGCATCCAACTTGCTTACTCACGAAGACCTAGGGCACTTGAGGAGGCCCATTGTTGGAATATACAAGCCAAGTTCTATAATGAAAAATTCCCACTAGTATATGAAATTGAAAAAACAAGAGACTCTCTACTATGAAGATCATGGTGCTACTTTGAAGCACAAGTGTGGTAAAAGGATAGTAACATTGTCCCTTCTCTCTTTTTCTCTCATTTTTGGGCCTTTTCTTTTTTGGGCCTTCTCTTTTTTTTATGGCCTTTCTCTTTTTTGGGACTTCTCTTTTTTATGGCCTTTCTCTTTTTTTATTCCTCACTTGGGACAATGCTCTAATAATGATGATCATCACACTTCTATTTATTTACAACTCAATGATTACAACTCGATACTAGAACAAAGATGACTCTATATGAATGCCTCCGACGGTGTACCGGGATATGCAATGAACCAAGAGTGACATGTATGAAAGAATTATGAACGGTGGCTTTGCCACAAATACTATGTCAACTACATGATCATGCTAAGCAATATGAGAATGATGAATGTGTCATGATGAATAGAATGGTGGAAAGTTGCATGGCAATATATCTCGGAATGGCTATGGAAATGCCATAATAAGTAGGTATGGTGGCTGTTTTGAGGAAGATATAAGGAGGTTTATGTGTGAAAGAGCGTATCATATCACGGGGTTTGGATGCACCAGCGAAGTTTGCACCAACTCTCAATGTGAGAAAGGGTAATGCACGATACCGAAGAGGCTAGCAAGGATGGAAGGGTGAGAGTGCGTATAATGCATGGACTCAACATTAGTCATAAAGAACTCACATACTTATTGCAAAAATCTACAAGTCATCAAAAACCTCGGCACTACGCGCATGCTCCTAGGGGGATAGATTGGTAGGAAAAGACCATCGCTCATCCCCGACCGCCACTCATAAGGAGGACAATCAAATAACACCTCATGTTTCAAATTTGTTACATAACGTTTACCATACGTGCATGCTACGGGACTTGCAAACTTCAACACAAGCACTTATGAAATTCACAACTACTCAACTAGCACGACTTTGATATTATTACCTCCATATCTCAAAACAATCATCAAGCATCAAACTTCTCTTAGTATTTAGCACACTCATAAGAAAGTTTTTACTAATCTTGTATACCTAGCATATTATGATTTTAAGCAAATTACCATGCTATTTAAGACTCTCAAAATAATCTAAGTGAAGCATGAGAGTTCATCTATTTCTTATAAAATAAAACCACCACCGTGCTCTAAAAAGATATAAGTGAAGCACTAGAGCAAATAACAAACTACTCTGAAAGATATAAGTGAAGCTCAATGAGTAGTTGAATAATTATGCAACTATGTGAAGACTCTCTAACATTTAATAATTTAGGATCTTGGTATTTTATTCAAACAGAAAGCAAAGCATAATGAAATAAAATGATGCTCCAAGCAAAAACATATCATGTGGCGAATAAAAATATAGCTCCAAGTAAAGTTACCGATGAATGAAGACGAAAGAGGGGATGCCTTCCGGGGCATCCCCAAGCTTAGGCTTTTGGTTGTACTTGAATATTACCTTGTGGTGCCTTGGGCATCCCCAATCTTAGGCTCTTGCCACTCCTTATTCCATAGTCCATCGAATCCTTACCCAAAACTTGAAAACTTCACAACACAAAACTTAACAGAAAACTCATAAGCTCCGTTAGTATAAGAAAGTAAATCACCACTTCGAGGTACTGTAGTGAACTCATTCTTTATTTATATTGATGTTAAACCTACTGTATTCCAACTTCTCTATGGTTTATAAACTATTTTACTAGCCATAGATTCATCAAAATAAGTAAACAACACATGAAAAACAGAATCTGTCAAAAACAGAACAGTCTGTAGTAATATGGATCAAACGTATACTTATGGAACTCATAAAATTCTAAAATAAATTTCTGGACATGAGTAATTTATCTATTAATCATATTAAAAAATAATTAACTAAATATCACTCTCCAAATAAAAATGGCAGCAATTTTCGTGAGCGCTAAAGTTTCTGTTTTTTACAGCATGATCAACAAGACTTTCCCCAAGTCTTCCCAAAGGTTCTACTTGGCACAAACACTAATTAAAAGCATAAAACAACATATAAACAGAGGCTAGATGAATTATTTATTACTAAACATGAGCAAAAAGCAAGGAATAAAAATAAAATTGGGTTGCCTCCCAACAAGCGCTATCGTTTAACGCCCCTAGCTAGACATGATGATTTCAATGATGCTCACATAAAAGATAAGAATTGAAACATAACAAGAGCATCATGAAGCATATGACAAGCACATTTAAGTCTAACCCTCTTCCTATGCATAGGGATTTTGTGAGCAAACAACTTGTGGGAACAAGAATCAACTTGCATAGGAAGGTAAAACAAGCATAGCTTCAAAACTTTAAGCACATAGAGAGGAAACTTGATTTTATTGCAATTCCTACAAGCATATATTCCTCCCTCATAATAATTTTCAGTAGCATCATGAATGAATTCAACAATATAACCATCACCTAAAGCATTCTTTTCATGATCTACAAGCATAGAAATTTTATTACTCTCCACATAAGCAAGATTCTTCTCATTCGGGACAGTGGGAGTATCATAAGAGACTTGGATACTATAAATTGTTTCCACATTAAAAGAGTAATGTTCAGAAAAGGGGTAACCATAATCATGACAAGTTTTATAAATATAATTCTCACTACTTTTTATAGCATATGTATCATCACAATAATTATCATAAGTAGGAGGCATGTTATTATCATTATAAATTTGCATATCAAAACTTGGGATACTAAAAATATCATCTTCATTAAGCGTAGCATCCCCAAGCTTGGGACAAACATTAATTGCAGCAAATATATTCTCAAAAACATCATCTTCATTAAACATAGCATCCCCAAGCTTGGGCCTTTTCATATCATAAGCATAATCACTCTCATAATTAATAGTATGGATAGCACCAATAGTATAGCAATTATCATATTCGTCCAAGCAAGTGCCAAAAAGATTTTCAAGATCATAAGAAGTATCATTATCTTCCACAAATATATTTTCATGAGGCACAATAGTAATAGGAGCAGCATTCTTTGGGAGAGATATCTTTTTACCTCTCTTCCTTTTTCTTTTCTTCTTCTTCACCACATCATGTGTGGGTTCAATCCTCTTTTTGGAGCTCCTTATTAATGAGATTCGTTGAATAGGAGGCTCCTCCTTGTTACCTGATTTGTCATAAGAAATAACAGGAGGATATTGGGAAGTCTCTTCCCTTTCATTAGTATTCTCTTCATCTTCTATTTGTTTTATTTCCTTTATGTAATTGGCAATATAAGGATTTTCAATGCAATTCACCGCACAATACATATAAATTTCCTCTAGGTCAAAATGAAGAACTCTATCAAGGGCAAATTTTGGAATATCCTTAGTTATACGTTTTATTTCTTCATAGCCCATAAGAAAACTAAGTTCATTATAATGTGCAAGTGAAATCAAGTCATCACAATTTTTGGACACGATTAGATCATGAAACAATTTGCATCGGATAATTAAATGACCACGTTCATTACAAAGCTCACAAGTATGGCTAAGAAAATTTAAATTTTCAGCACAATCATCTAGCTCTTCTTACAATAATTTAGTTTCCAAGTACTTATGCTTCTTGCAATATCTATCTTCTCTATTTGGTGTGTACTTACAAACCCAATGCACTCCACAAAAATTGACATGTTTATAGGAGACATTTTCATCATAACTAGTGCAATCATCATTAGTGTCATGGATATTCAAAGAATTAGTACTAACAACATTGCAATCATGCTCATCATTCAAATATTTAGTTCCAAACATTCTAATGCATTCTTCTTCTAGCACTTGAGCACAATTTTCCTTTCCATCATACTCACGAAAGATATTAAAAAGATGAAGCGTATGAGGCAAACTTAATTCCATTTTTTGTAATTTTCTTTTATAGACTAAACTAGTGATAAAACAAGAAACTAAAAGACTCGATTGCAAGATCTAAAGATATACCTTCAAGCAGTCACCTCCCCGGCAACGGAGCCAGAAAAGAGCTTGATGTCTACTACACAACCTTCTTCCTGTAGACGTTGTTGGGCCTCCAAGTGCAGAGGTTTGTAGGACAGTAGCAAATTTCCCTCAAGTGGATGACCTAAGGTTTATCAATCTATAGGAGGCATAGGATGAAGATGGTCTCTCTCAAGTAACCCTGCAACCAAATAACAAAAAGTCTCTTGTGTCCCCAACACACCCAATACAATGGTAAATTGTATAGGTGCACTAGTTCGGCGAAGAGATGGTGATACAAGTGGTATATGGATAGTAGATAAAGGTATTTGTAATCTGAAATTATAAAAACAGCAAGGTAACTAATGATAAAAGTGAGCATAAACGGTATTGCAATGCGTTGAAACAAGGCCTAGGGTTCATACTTTCGCTAGTGTAAGTTCCCTCAACAATACTAACATAATTGGATCACATAACTATCCCTCAACATGCAACAAAGAGTCACTCCAAAGTCACTAATAGCGGAGAACGAACGAAGAGATTATGGTAGGGTACGAAACCACCTCAAAGCTATTCTTTCCAATCAATCTGTTGGGCTATTCCTATAAGTGTCACAAACAGCCCTAGAGTTCGTACTAGAATAACACCTTAAAACACAAACCCTAATGTCACCTAGATACTCCAATGTGACCTCAAGTATCCGTGGGTATGATTATACGATATGCGTCACACAATCTAAAATTCATCTATTCATCCAACACAAAGGACCTCAAAGAGTACCCCAAAGTTCTACCAGAGAATCACGACGAAAACATGTGCCAACCCCTATGCATAGGTTCATGGGCGGAACCCGCAAGTTGATCACCAAAACATACATCAAGTGAATCATGTGATATCCCATTGTCACCACAGATATCCACGGCAAGACATACATCAAGTGTTCTCAAATCTTTAAAGACTCAATCCGATAAGATAACTTCAAAGGGGAAACTCAATTCATTACAAGAGAGTAGAGGGGGGAAGAAACATCATAGGATCCAAATATAATAGCAAAGCTCGCGATACATCAAGATCGTATCACCTCAAGAACACAAGAGAGAGAGAGAGAGATCAAACACATAGCTACTGGTACATACCCTCAGCCCTGAGGGACAACTACTCCCTCCTCGTCATGGAGAGCATCGGGATGATGAAGATGGCCGCCGGAGAAGGATTGCCCCCTCCGGCAGGGTGCCGGAACGGGTCTAGATTGGCTTTCGGTGGCTACGGAGGCTTCTGGCGGCGGAACTCCCGATCTATTGTGCTCCCGGATGTTTTTAGGGTATATGGAGATATATAGGCGGAAGAAGTACGTCAGGGGGGCCACGAGGGGCTCACAAGGGTGGAGGGCGCGCCCATGGGGGTGGGCGCGCCCCCCTGCCTCGTGACCTCCTCGTAGATCCCCCGACGTGCACTCCAAGTCTTCTGGGATTCTTTCCTTCCAAAAATGAGTTCCATGAAGTTTCAGGTCAATTGGACTCCGTTTGCTTTTCCTTTTCTTCGAAACCCTAAAACAGGGTAAAAACAGAAACTGGCACTGGGCTCTGGGTTAATAGGTTAGTCCCAAAAATGATATAAAAGTGTATAATAAAGCCCATAAACATTCAAAACAGTAAATAATATAGCATGGAGCAATCAAAAATTATAGATACATTGGAGACGTATCAACAGACGCGGCCTCTCATAGCGCAGGCATTGAACCGGCGTGCCGGCCAAGAGGGCCCCACTCGCTGCAGGACCGACTGAACACGCCTCCTCGCCGCATGCAACCAGCTTCAGACTGCCCCACCTGCCTCCATTGAATCCGCGCGTGTGCCGGCAACACGTCCTTCTGCGAGCTGACCGGCATTTTAGAACACAAAAAATGACCAAAATATAATTAATTACGCATGGTCTTGACTTGTTGTGCTCGCACTGGTAGCAGGAACTAGAGGTTTTTCTTTATTTATAACTCTCCTCACATTTTTTGGCTTTGAAGTGAATCATGGTTGTGGACATTATCTATGAATGTGCACATATCTGTGAACATGAGTTTGATGTGGAAGTTGAACTTGGAATGTTGGGCTTGCGCGTGAACTATTATACCATGTCCAATGCTTCGTCTGTTATTGTTCGGAAAGTAATTGCTGTTATTACATGACCCTAAAAAAATATTTTGTGCCACATCAGTAGATGCACGGACATCACAACATGCATGCTGACTGGATAAACATTTGAACCTAGCTATTATGAAGGAAAATTTGTATTGACAACCGTTTTAGATAGCAGGAGGCGCCTAGCCTGCTCTTCCTCTGCTAGCTTCTTTCTGGCTTCTTCCATCTATTCTTTGGCTTGGGTGAAGAGAGCATATGATTGCTCTTTTCGCTTCTTCAGGAACTCATCTACATTCTCATGGGCTGCCGCACACTTTTTTTCAGCCTTTACTAGAGCCACGAGGACACGAACAGTTGCCGACTCCACCTGGATTGTGTGTAATCCAGCATCATCTGGGAATTTGCACCTTGTGTCTAATCCAGCATCATTAGGGAACTGGCACCTTGTGTGTAATCCAGCCTCATTTTGGAAACATGATCTCGAGGTTGACCATACTTCCCTCCTCGCAGGAACTGCATCCTGACATGAAGTTACTTCTTTTTTAGATCAATACTCAGAGCAACCCAGATCCATTTAGTAGAAGCCAGATAAACAGGACTCGGAGAAGTGAATTCAAAAAGGAAAAATATAAAAACAGACTACAAGGTGAGAACACCCACTTCCTACATCAAGCTAAAAACAAAAGCATTAGGACGATTAAGACTCTTCTTATTACACATCAAAGAACACGAGGCTAAGAGAAACAGAAACTACAACATATACACATCGAAGAACATGAGGCTAAACGAAAGTAATTGAAAGGGTGTTACTTACCAAAGCTCGTTTTATAGGTTCGGTGCAGCTCCTCTTTAACTTGCCATGCTCCTTGAAGATTTCCCCAATATCCCGTGCTTGGTCTTCATTGCTCCTCTGCATGTTCACACTCGTGGTTTTAAAATCTCAACATGGAAAGAAAAATATACTACTCCCTCCGTCCCATAATATAAGAACGTTTTTGACACTACCCTAGTGTCAAAAACGTTCTTATATTATGGGATGGAGGGAGTAGTAATACTCATGCATCTTGTGGGAAACATTAAAGCACTCATCTGCCATGTTAGAGCATCTCCAATAGATGCGAAATGCACAACACTTTTAAAAAGCGTTTATAGTGTCGGAATAGCCAGTTTTTGCGGGCCCGGAGTGCTGAGATCGAGAAGTAGAGACTAGAGATTAGAGACATAGATAGTTCTCAGCATAGATATAGCATAGATAGATAAAAAAATAGATACTTTAACTACTCCTCGTCGTCCGAATCCTCCTCGGTGATGTCCTCCTCCGATGTCTCAATGTAGGCGTGAAGATACATATCATCGTCAGATTCCCGGGGTGAAGCTGCTCCTAGCCTCATGTTAAATTGAGCGTCCGCTTTTCGCGTACGCTTGTCCTCGCGATAGGCGGCTCGCTCCGCCCTCCTCTTCCCCCTCACCGCCCTCCTTTGCGCGTAGAACTCGCACTCATTGATGATGTCATGCAGGAAGCATTGGCACCACAACGCCATGGCTTCCTCGTCCATCTCGGCGATGCCGAGACGGTGCTCCCACCTCTGGTTGTCACGACGATCCTCGTCGGTGATAAGCCACGGTAGAGGCGTGAGCTCCTGCGCCCGCTCCCGCGTCAGCACGTTGGGAAGTTCAATGTTCTATGAGGCCATCGGAGGTGCCACGCCGCCACGTCGTACGCGTGGGTGGCCTTGTTGGTGGTGTCGAAATTCTGAGGCTGAGGCGCATCCCGCGGAACCAGGTCTCGGTGGAGAAGCCATCAAAGGGGCGCGCGCGGATGCCGCGGTATCCCCAAGTTTCCCGGTGACGCGACGGCATGGTGGCGCGATGACGGCGAGGCGAGAAAGAGCGGGGAGAGAGCGGTGGCGAGGCACAGAGCGGGGAGAGAGTGGTGGCAAGGCACAGAGCGGCGGGAGGGCATTGGATTTTATAAAGCACGCCAGACGTCGCGCGCCAAAACTAGCGCGCCCGACCGCTTTTTCCCGCGCGCGCTTGATCCTCTCCCGACGTCCCTGCTATCTCTACTCTCTTCTCTACTGTTGTATTTATTTATATTTTATATTTATCTCTACTTCTCTACTTTTTTTCTTTTAAAAAACAGAGTTGGTGATGATGGTGTGCCTGCCATCCTGCAATATAGGCCGTCCGATTTATATCCGACGGATAGGAAGAAAACTATGGCAATTTTGCAGAAAGATACCCACGCCCCTCTCCAGATTTGCAAATAAGGCCTTCCCTCATTCATCCTTTTCTCCCACAAGATAAACTACTCATACAAATGCATCTTGATGTTCCGTGCAACGCATGGGCATCTTGCTAGTTCTAGAAAACTTTCCATCATTTGCCACACTACTGGTTGCAGATGAAGAACCTACCCAAGCACATCGCGATATAGTATCGACGCACAATTACAAGCTGATATTCTATTGGACAATGGAGGCTATAACCAATTACTTTTATGGGAACAATAGAAACCAAGAAATTTGAAGGGTAGGTATGAACAAAATTGGAACTGCACATGTACTGCTAAGTGATTCAATACACACATTACCAATCGAGGAGGAGAACGATGGTCGCGGCGGCCTCTGTGCATCATGGTCGGCAACGGGAGTCAGTTCATTGTCCACGACGGTGGTGCTTCTGCGCTTGGCGTAGGCTTCCGGGAAGCAGATCCGAGACCGTGGAAGACGGTGCCGGGGAAGAGGCTCCGTGTACGATGACGACGATGTACCGGCTCCAGTGTGGCATACGAGGTCGTCGATGAGGCAGATGCGCTACGGTGGACGAGTGCGCCGATGTAGAAGGGGAGGAACACGAAGGCTGCGGTGCCGTGGAGAAGTCTATTTTGCGGTGGGGATAGAAAATGGGGAGTATTCAGGTGTACTACTCTGGATGCCTGGGTGGGGTTGGCTGGGTAGGGTGAACCTGAAGTTACGAAAACAGCCCCCTACCAAGCATCATCCGTAGGCCTGTTCTGAAGGCTATGATGGTAACTTCGCACTGCTCGAATCAGGGTCGCGGGAGATTTTCCCGCCGACCTCAAAATTTTGTGTCACGGAACTCCCCGTGTGGCATGTTGGGTGATTGGGCTAAGCAACTAGCGAGTAGTACTAGTAACTACTAGTACTCCCTCCGTTTTTATTAACTCTGCATATTAGGTTTGGCCGAAGTCAAACTTCCTAAAGTTTAACCAAGTTTATAGAAAAATGTAAACATTTACCATAACAAATATGTATGATGTGAAAGTACGTTCAATAATGAATCTAATGGTATTTATTTGTTATTTTATACGTTAATATTTTTTGTTATAAACTTCCTAAGAGTTTACAAAACTTGACTTTGACCAATGCTAATTCGCAGACTTAAATAAAAACGGAGGGAGTACACATTTTTTTTCTTAGTTTGTAGTGAATTAATCATTTGTTGTAATTGTGAGATAAATATATTAGGCTACTGACTTCGAATGTAATGGTCTATACAATTCAATAGTTACAATCATTGTTGAATTCCAAGATGTATACGAGGTCTATAGTACTTCACAATATGCTCAAACTCACATAATCCCAGTCAAATGAGAATCTAAATGCATTTCATAGTTATTACTTTGTAGGATGCAACAAAACCAACCATAACTATACATCATCCATTATAAAAGCAACATTTTGAACACATCCCAATGTGTGAATGAAACGTGTAGAGAGAGCTTGCGAAGATGGAGCAGATAGGGCAGGAAAGATTGTATGTATGTGGACGAGAGAGTAGGAGACAAACCTAAAGAGAGAGATAGAGACAGAAAGAGAGAGGAAGAAGTTAGGTATGTGAGAAAGATGGAGACATGTAATATACGTGAGATGCGTGTGCATTCGGATTCTGTACACGTGGAAGGAGAAGAGAAAACATGTTTGATGAGAGAGCTAGAAAAACATGGAGGAGAGGGAAAGGATCTCGTGGGTTGAGGGATTGATAATTTTGTGCGGGAGAGAGAGGGATTGGTAATTTTGTGTAGGAGAGAGAGGGGGGAGGAGTCAGTCATCTGTCGTCACATCATCCTGCTTCCAAATGGCCCCACATTCTCTAGTGCAGTGTGGTCACCGTCTTCGATCTCCTCGATACCCTCTTTGAAGATTGAGGTGTTGTGCATGCTGGGGTGCAAATAAGCACAAGCGAGAATGGTCGCCATATAACCTTGGATGGGGATGAATTGTGTGCTCGGGGGAGGGGGAGTGTGTGTGCGGTGTGTGTGTGTGTGTGTCAGATATTGAGAGAAATCAAACCTATGGAGAGAAATGTGTGTGTATGTGACGGAAAGCTACATGCTAAATAGGGTTTTCACGAAGAGATTGTGCGTGCGAGATAGAGAGAGCGATGTGCGGGCCTTGAGGTGGGCAGGGGTCGGGTGAGGGTGTCAAAATGTGTGCGTTGATGCATGTATTACATGCGATCGTGCGAGGGACGGACGGATCGAGAGAGATGGTTGTTGTGTTATGGATGCTCCTCTCTCTCTCTCTCACACACACACACATACACAAGTACAAATAGAAGACCGTTCTCTCATGTATACACAACGTATCAGCATCTGTCTATGTCTCACTCATGCATGATCATTTGCACATTCACACCTCTCTATGTCTCTATCACACGCACATTTACAATATTTCCATACACACGTTCTCTCTCAGTCACACACACAAAATCAGTATTAAAAAAACTAGGGCGCGCCTAAAACGTCCAAATCCATATAAACACGAACTGGAGCTAAATTCAAATATATGGAAATATTGTAGCATCAAGAACTTTTTCAGGAAAAAAGTTGAGTAATATTTGGGGATTGTTTTCACACACACAAAAAGGTTTGGTGGATGTCCTTCGAGCGCGACACGGTGACACACCGTTCGATCGATCGCGCGGCCGCGGTTCATGCGCTTGCACAGGATTCCGTATCGTGGATGTGGTAACTAATATAAGCGCTGCCTCATTCTAATGTTTAAGTGTACTAGTACGGTTTTCTTTTAAGTTTGACCAACCCTATATAAAACTGAACTAAGCTCCCATACACGCACTCTTCAATATGCCGTTGCTGTTGCGCATGCCGGCGCCCGCCTGCTCCGGCCAACTATTTCTCGCCCATCACCGCTGTGTCACTGACATCCCTGTGCCATGAAGCTGAAGGCTCGCCCGCACACGTCGTCTGCAGTCCCTCCTCATGATGCCGCTGCGCTGCCAAGCACGAGCAGCTGGTAGAGCCGTGTCTATGTACACAACGTATGAAGAGGAGGATGAGTGTGTGCTCCAGCACGTCGGCAAGGAGGAACTAGCATGTCCTTGTCATCTCTGCCCACACGGAGGAGGCACGCATGGTGGCTGTCGCGGCGGAAGCTGGTCGCGCCCGCGCTGAGCCCGCAAACCGAGTGTGGACACGGTATCTACCTTCGAGACCTTGAATGCCACATGGATCCTGCAATCTGAAAGAACAATTTGGGTCAGTCGACTCTTGTGAACCGTTGGATGCAACATGGATGGCCAGAAGGGCTTCTTCAACCTCCGAAATTGATGCACCGTTCATCTTCTCTCTCAAGCATCGAGCCGCCAGCCCGCCACACGCCTAACCGCCTGCCGCTGCTGCCCTGCCCTCCCCTGAACCGCCTGCCACCACCATGCTCCCCCTCTCCCCCACCCCCGCCACCCGTTTAACCCCGGGCACGATCCATTTTTTCCAGCGAATTGCATTCCACACCCAACACTCATAAGATAGATCATGGGCACCTTGCCACCCTAATATAGATACTGGGGTAGCTTCTCTGCCGTCTTCTTCCTTTGCTTCGTCGAACTTCTTTCACAAATCGACTGACCCAAATTATACTACTAGTACGAACGTACTCCCTCTATCCCATAATATAAGAACGTTTTTTACACTAGTGTAGTGTCAAAACGTTCTTATATTACGGGACAGAGGGAGTATTAAGTATAGTAGGAACATGAAGATACGAGCAGTAGTACCAACTGCAAGAAGAACAGTAGTAAAATGTAGTACTAGTACTACTATATGCACTAAAGAGTTCAAATAATGAGAAAGAACATAAAGTTCAAATAACGAGGAAGAAAATAAACATAGTTCTGCTGGGAGCTCAGCACAACACATCCTTGAAATAAAACTAAGCAACTAGTCCACTTGACACTGGAGTAGAACCAGCATGAGCGACAACACTGCCACGTTACTCGGAGTCGGGAGTCCACGTCCTCGACCTCGTCCTCGTCCCTCTTCCTCTTCCTCTTTGCCGACGCTTCTTTGCTTGAACCGGACACCGGGCTCTGCTTCTTCATCCAACCCTTGTAGATATTTAAACAAAGGTGGGCATCCATTGCTGCGTACAGGATGTGATCTTCATCTATTGTCTTTGACTCCCATGCATGATGAAACTCGTGGTGAGGTTTCTTCAGTTTAGCATACGAAGGATCAATCATGCCTGCTGCCAAGGTCAACATTGAAGCCTGAGAGGAGGACACCAGGCTTGCCTTCTGGAGATCGAAGGGCTGGCCTACAACGAGGCCTATCCGACCCAGGACATCCCTGTCGTTCCTAAGGTCTACAGTAACGAATTTCACTCTTTCGTCCTTGAGGAAGTTCTTAAAATCCTGGCACTCAACATCGGCATGGCATATGTGGTAGACCAAGCACACGTTATGTACGCAAACCTGGATCACGGTGGGCTTCTTCTTCTCTGCCTCCTTTAGAATCTTCTCGCTTTCCAGGACTGTGGTGTACTCAACATCTAGCCCAGCGACCCACTCATCCTTTGAACCATTGAACACGTGTAGGAAGCGAGCAAGGCATGCTTTCACCGCGCGGATCCACGGGTGTAGATGATGATGAACTCATAGCCGGTGATGGCTCTAACCTGGTACTCAGCGGCAACTATGGAGATTTGGGAGGCCATGGATTTGGGAGGAGGGTTAGGAGAAGTTGAACTGGTGTAATGTGAAAGGACGTGATGACTGGGAGCGAACTATTGTAAGGTAGAAGACGGGGACGAGTAGGGTGTGCGAACCGCGTGGGGTTATTGGCTTGCCCGGTGGATAAACGGCTGCAAGCCCCCAAAGAGTTATCGAGTACTATGCGGGACCCACTAGATGTCATGTCTACTAGACCCATATCGTAGGCCTGATGGTATAGCTTCTGCCTGTTCGCACGCCATGCCAGCGCGTGGATGTAACTTCACTTAATTCCGTCAACCGTCGCGTCTCCCACGACCTTCGCCTCCCACGCATGGTCGCGCCCTTTGAGACTTCGACCGACTATAAATGAGCATTTTTTTTGCCTACTCCGCATGCATTATACCCCTCTGGTCCTTTTTTACTTCCGTCAAACATTTGCAAAGTTTTTGACCAAATTTATACTAAAAATATCAATATCTACAATACTGATTATAATGAGTATAAAAACTACATTTTATAATGAGTATAAAAATATTGATTTGACATTGTGAATGTTGATGTACATTTTTCTATAAGTTTCGTCAAAGTAGAGGTACATTGACTTCAGACAAAATTTAAATGCACAATGCAAACTAGTTCCTCCGTCCAGGTGGGTGCTGATACGTCTCCAACGTATCTATAATTTTTGATTGCTCCATGCTATATTATCTACTGTTTTGGACATTATTGGGCTTTATTATCCACTTTTATATTATTTTTGGGACTAACCTATTAACCGGAGGCCCAGCCCAGAATTGCTGTTTTTTGCCTGTTTTAGGGTTTCGAAGAAAAGGGATATCAAACGGAGTCCAAACGGAATGAAACCTTCGGGAACATGATTTTTAGGAAGATTATGATCCGGGAGACTTGGACCCTACGTCAAGAAAGAAAAGAGGAGGCCACGAGGTAGGGGGCGCGCCGTCCACCCTCGTGGGCCCCCTGTTGCTCCACCGATGCACTCCTTCCTCCTATATATACCTACGTACCCCCAAACGGTCAGATACGGAGCCAAAACCCTAATTCCACCACCGCAACTTTCTGTATCCACGAGATCCCATGTTGGGGCCTGTTCCGGAGCTCCACCAGAGGGGGCATCGATCACGGAGGGCTTCTACATCAACACCATAGCCTCTCCGATGAAGTGTGAGGAGTTTACCTCAGACCTACGGGTCCATAGTTATTAGCTAGATGTCTTCTTCTCTCTTTTTGGATCTCAATACAATGTTCTCCCCCTGTCTTATGGAGAACTATTCGATGTAATCTTCTTTTTGCGGTGTGTTTGTTGAGACCGATGAATTGTGGGTTTATGATCAAGTCTATCTATGAATAATATTTGAATCTCTCTGAATTCTTTTATGTATGATTGGTTATCTTTGCAAGTCTCTTTGAATTATCAGTTTGGTTTGGCCTACTAGATTGATCTTTCTTGCAATGGGAGAAGTGCTTAGCTTTGGGTTCAATCTTGCGGTGTCCTTTCCCAATGACAGTAGGGGCAGCAAGGCACGTATTGTATTGTTGCCATCGAGGATATAACAAGATGGGGTTTTCTTCATATTGCATGAGTCTATCCCTCTACATCATGTCATCTTGCTTAAGGCGTTACTCTGTTTTTAACTTAATACTCTAGATGCATGCTGGATAGCGGTCGATGAGTGGAGTAATAGTAGTAGATGCAGGCAGGAGTCGGTCTACTTGTCTCGGACGTGATGCCTATATACATGATCATACCTAGATATTCTCATAACTATGCTCAATTCTGTCAATTGCTCAATAGTAATTTGTTCACCCACCGTAGAATACTTATGCTCTCGAGAGAAGCCACTAGTGAAACCTATGGCCCCCGGGTCTATCTTTATCATATTAATCTCCTACTACTTAGTTATTTCCTTTGCTATTTACTTTGCCTTTATTTTACTTTGCATCTTTATCATAAAAATACCAAAAATATTATCTTATCATATCTATCAGATCTCACTCTTGTAAGTGGCCTTATAGGGATTGACAACCCCTATTTGCGTTGGTTGCGAGGATTTATTTGTTTTGTGTAGGTACGAGGGACTCGCGCGTAGCCTCCTACTGGATTGATACCTTGGTTCTCAAAAACTGAGGGAAATACTTACGCTACTTTGCTGCATCATCCCTTCCTCTTCGGGGAAAACCAACGCAGTGCTCAAGAGGTAGCAAGAAGGATTTCTGGCGCCGTTGCCGGGGAGGTCTACGCAAAAGTCAACATACCAAGTACCCATCACATACCCTTATCTCCCGCATTACATTATTTTCCATTTGCCTCTCGTTTTCCTCTCCCCCACTTCACCACTGCCGTTTTATTCGCCCTCTCTCTCTATCCTCCCTCTCCCTCTCTATTTGCTTCTTTTTGCCCGCTTGCTTTTTGTTTGCTTGTGTGTTAGTTTGCTTGCTTGTCACGATGGCTCAAGATAATACTAAATTGTGTGACTTCACCAATACCAACAACAATGATTTTATTAGCACTCCGATTGCTCCTCTTACCGATGCTGAATCTTGTGAAATTAATACTGCTTTGCTGAATCTTGTCATGAAAGATCCGTTTTCCGGCCTTCCTAGTGAAGATGCCGCTACCCATCTAAATAGCTTCGTTGATTTGTGTGACATGCAAAAGAAGAAAGATGTGGATAATGATATTGTTAAATTGAAGCTATTTCCTTTTTCGCTTAGAGATCGTGCTAAAGCTTGGTTTTCGTCTTTGCCTAAAAATAATATTGATTCATGGAACAAGTGCAAAGATGCTTTTATCTCTAAGTATTTTCCTCCCACTAAGATCATCTCTCTTAGAAACGATATTATGAATTTTAAGCAACTTGATCATGAACATGTTGCACAAGCTTGGGAGAGAATGAAATTAATGATACGTAATTGCCCTACTCATGGTTTAAATTTGTGGATGATTATACAAAAATTTTATGCCGAATTGAATTTTGCTTCTAGAAATCTTTTAGATTCGGCCGTGGGAGGCACTTTATGGAAATCACTTTAGGAGAAGCTACTAAACTCCTAGATAATATTATGGTTAATTATTCTCAATGGCATACTGAAAGATCTACTAATAAAAAGGTGGATGCGATAGAAGAAATTAATGTTTTGAGTGGAAAGATGGATGAACTTATGAAATTATTTTCTAATAAGAGTGTTTCTTCTGATCCTAATGATATGCCCTTGTCTACTTTGATTGAGAATAATAATGAATCTATGGATGTGAATTTTGTTGGTAGGAACAATTTTGGTAACAACGCGTATAGAGGAAATTTCAACTCTAGGCCTTATCCTAGTAATTCCTCTAATAATTATGGTAATTCCTACAACAATTCTTATGGAAATTATAATAAGATGCCCTCTGATTTTGAATCTAATATTAAAGAATTTATTACTTCGCAAAAGAATTTTAATGCTATGATTGAAGAAAAATTGCATAAGATTGATGATTTGGCTACGAACGTTCATAGAATTGCTCTTGTTGTTGATTCTTTGAAACTTAGATCTATTCCACCTAATCATGATATCAATGAGTCTCTCAAAGCCATGAGAATTTCCATTTATGAGTGCAAATAAAGAACCGCTAGGATGCGTGCTAAGAAAGATGCCTTTATAAGAGCGTGTTCTTCTAGTTCCTATGAGAATAAAGATGAAGATCTAAAAGTTATTGATGTGTCCCCTATTAAATGTTTGTTTTGCAATATGAATCTTGATAATGATGGGACTGAATATGATCCACCTTTACCTGGAAGGCGTTCCAAGAATTCAGAACTTGTTGATCTTGATGCTAAATTTGATAAAAGTGGGACTGAAGAAATTAAAACCCTAGATGTTCCTAAACCCACTATTATGGATTTCAAGGAATTTAACTATGAAAATTGCTCTTTGATTGATTGTATTTCCTTGTTTCAATCCGTGCTAAATTCTCCTCATGCTTATAGTCAAAATAAAGCATTTACTAAACATATGTTGATGCCTTGATGCAATCTTATGAAGAAAAACTTGAATTGGAAGTTTCTATCCCTAGAAAACTTTATGATGAGTGGGAACCAACTATTAAAATTAAAATTAAAGATCATTAATGCTATTCTTTATGTGATTTGGGTGCTAGTGTTTCCACGATTCCAAAGACTTTGTGTGATTTGTTAGGTTTCCGTGATTTTGATGATTGCTCTCTAAACTTGCACCTTGCGGATTCCACTATTAAGAAACCTATGGGAAGAATTAATGATGTTCTTATTGTTGCAAATAGGAATTATGTGCCCGTAGATTTTATTGTTCTTGACATAGATTGCAATCCTTCATGTCCTATTATTCTTGGTAGACCTTTCCTTAGAACGATTGGTGCAATTATTGATATGAAGGAAGGAAATATTAGATTCCAATTTCCATTAAGGAAAGGCATGGAACACTTTCCTAGAAAGAAAATTAAATTACCTTATGAATCTATTATGAGAGCCACTTATGGATTGCCTACTAAAGATGGCAATACCTAGATCTATTCTTGCTTGTTATGCCTAGCTAGGGGCGTTAAACGATAGCGCTTGTTGGGAGGCAACCCAATTTTTTATTCCTTGCTTTTTGCTCCTGTTTAGTAATAAACAATTTATCTAGCCTCTGTTTTGGTTGTGTTTTTGTGTTTAATTAGTGTTTGTGCCAAGTAGAACCGTTGGGAAGACTTGGGGAAAGTCTTGTTAAACTTGCTGTAAAAAACAGAAACTTTAGCGCTCACGAGAACTGCTGTAATTTTTATTTGGAAAGTGATATTTAGTTAATTCTTTTTGCAGATGATTAATAGATAAATTCCTCACGTCCAGAAATTTATTTTAGAATTTTTGGGGTTCCAGATCTTGCTCTATCTACAGATTACTACAGACTGTTCTGTTTTTGACAGATTCTGTTTTTCGTGTGTTGTTTGCTTATTTTGATGCATATATGGCTAGTAAAATAGTTTATAACCCATAGAGAAGTTGGAATACAGTAGGTATAACACCAATATAAATAAAGAATGAGTTCATTACAGTACCTTGAAGTGGTCTTTTATTTTCTTTCGCTAACGAAGCTCACGAGATTTTCTACTTTAAGTTTTGTGTTGTGAAGTTTTCAAGTTTTGGGTAAAGATTTGATGGATTATGGAACAAGGAGTGGAAAGATCATAAGATTGGGGATGCCCATGGCACCCCCAAGATAATCTAAGGACACCTAAAAGCCAAAGCTTGGGGATGCCCCGGAAGGCATCCCCTCTTTCGTCTACTTCTATCGGTAACTTTACTTGGAGCTATATTTTTATTTGCCACATGATATGTGTTTTGCTTGGAGCGTCTTGTATTATTTGAGTCTTTGCTTGTTATTTTACCACAATCATCCTTGCTGTACACACCTTTTGAGAGAGCCATACATGATTTAGAATTTTCTAGAATACTCTATGTGATTCGCTTATATCTTTTGAGTTATATAATTTTGCTCTAGTACTTCACTTATATCTTTTAGAGCACGATGGTGGATTTGTTTTATAGAAACTATTGATCTCCCATGCTTCACTTAGATTATTTTGAGAGTCTTAATAGCATGGTAATTTTATTTAAATCCTAATATGCCAGGTATTCAAGAATAAAAAAAATTCTCTTATGAGTGTGTTGAATACTATGATAAGTTTGATACTTGATAATTGTTCTGAGATATGAAGATGGTGATATTAAAGTCATGCTAGTTGAGTAGTTGTGAATTTGAGAAATACTTGTGTTGAAGCTTGTGATTCCCGTAGCATGCACGTATGGTGTGTCGGGTTTGGGGTTCCGGCAGACCCTTGAGGTTCGAACACTGGGGTGCGCGCGGAGATCTCTCCCCTACCGATCTACGTCCGATCCTATCATGCGAACTAAGATGAAAATGATGAACAATACAAGAGGCACGAGGTTTATACTGGTTCGGGCCACCATTGTGGTGTAATACCCTACTCCAGTGTGTGGTGTGGTGGATTGCCTCTGGGGCTGATGATGGACAGTACAAGGGAAGAACAGCCTCCCGAGAGGTGTTCTTGAGTTGGCGCGATGAACTGCTAGGGTGAGTTCATCGCCTCTCCCTCTCTCTCTGCTAGGGTTCTACCATATCTCTTGATGTTCTTGGGGTGTCTAGATGTCTCTAGGGATCTCTAGATGTCTCTCCCCTGTGGTGGCTAGCTCTATTTATAGAGGCCCTGGGCCTCTCCCCAAATAATGAGCGGGAAGGGCGCCAACAATTGGCCATTTCGAAGGGGAACATCTAGTACAAGTTATCCTGACCAAAGGTGGTCTTCGGCTGCCAAAAGCACTGGCGATGACGCCGTCTTGGGCTCCATGGTGACCTCCGTCCTGCCGTCTGGCTGGTCTTGGTCTCGTTGCACCAGAATGGTAACCTTTGCCTGATGCCTTGGCCTGTGCTTGCCCCCTTTGCACCAAAGGGGAAACAAGGACACTGCGCAGGCCGGCGCCCGCCTGGCGCCCGCCTGGTCTCGATCGTCATGGCTTGCGTCACGGGTTCCTCGCGAGGTACCCCTGCCTTGATCTCTCCGCCTCCTCGCGAGCCTGCCTCTGAGGAAGCTTCCTGTTGTCCGCCCCGCAAGGCTTGGCCCCTCGCGAGGGTCTTTGAGCTTGAGCTGATGAAAATGGGCCGCGCTGGGCCCCCGCTTGAGCCACGCCGCAGGCCGCAGGCAGGCAAGTCTGGGGACCCCCATTCCAAGAACGCCGACAGTAGCCCCCGGGCCCAAGGCGCGCGCGGGCTTGGCTTAGCAGAGAAGCGAAGGGGCAAGCGCGAAGCGCCGCAGGCCCTAACAGCCTGCGGCCTTGGGCGCCGCGTGGCGGTTGATTGGGCGTGGGCGTGGGCGTCTGCACTTCCCACAATGCCTCGGCAACTGCATGACTTGACAAGTCCCTGCATGCAAAGATATGGGTCTTGATTACCTGAGGTCATGGTGCTCGGCGGTTGGCCTTCCCCGGCTATAAGTACGGGGCCGCGTGAGCCTCGCCGGTTCACCCCTTTCCGTCACTCCTCCTCTTCTTCTTCCTTATCCTTGCTTCCTCTTGCGCCAATGGCACTGATCCGCCAGTTTTCAACTGAGGAGAAGGGAAAGGCCCCCAGAGAGGGTCCTGACCCCCTCCCGCCAAAGAAGCAGCCAATCCCTTGCCACCTGGATGAAGGCGCCTGGCAGGTAGTGTCGAGGCCGTGGTACGAGCGGCCACCGCCTGGGTTTTCGCTGCGCTTGCACGCCCGCGTCGTAGGCCCCAGGGGAAGGGCGCTGAGCAACACCGACAGCGTCGCCGCCGACGCCGGTGAGTCACAGTGGTGCGCGTCGTCCCCCCCTGGAGTCCACGCGGAGCTCTCCTCTCGCGAGCTTGTGCTTCACGCCGCCATGCCTCCAACTTCGTGGATACGCCTTCCTCCCTCCTTCGCCTTCAAGATGCCACCGAGCGGGGCCCTGGAGCTCTGGCTGCAGCACGCCGATTGTGGCACCCCTGCAACCAGAGCGGAGGTCGCGGTCGTCGCTCCGGGCAAGGTCTTCATGACCCGGGGCTGGGGTGAGATTGCCCGGGTCTGTCGCGCGGACGGCGCCTTGGTGATCCATCTTGAATACGACGGCGCCTCCTTAATGTTCTTCAAGGTCTTTGATGCAGAACGACACCGGCTGGAATGCTGCCCCAAGGGAAGCGGCAGTGGTGACGAACTGGCGAGGACCAGCCCCGCCCGTTGGTCCTCCTGCAGCTCCTCAGGCAGCAGCGGAGGGACTGCAGGCTTCAGCGGCTCCCCCGAACTCCTCGCGACCCTGGAGACGAGCGACGACAACTACGAGCCTCCGAGCTCGCGCCGCGCTCGGAGTGAGGCAGCTGCCTCGGGCCGCCGATGCCACTGATCTGGATGGGGTTGGCGCCGGTGCTGGGCAGCCCACTGTTGATGATGGCGTCGCCTGGGGAGGTGCTAGCAAGTAGCGTTCCTTAGGGTTAGCACCTTTTGTTCCCTGCAAGGAATTAAAGCAACGCCCCGCGGGGGTATGTAAGGCGTCTGCCGTGCTTTTGTAATTACTATATCCTTAATATGAATTAGCGCGAGGTGTCTGTTCTGTTCCGGCTAAGCTCCCCCTTTCTATCCTCACGAGGACTTGGCGCTCTACACTGACAGGTCCCAGTCCCCAGGCAAGCTTCAGTCGTCGCTGGTATGCCAGGTCACGATGCCGTGGTCAAGGCCAGGAGGTGAGCGGCCCGAGGTCCGGTAAGAGTCCCCGAGTCGCGATGCTCGGGAGGTCCCCTTTAGCGCTCAAGCAATCCTTGCTAGGCGAGAAAGAAAGGTAGCGTCGCCGTGACAGAGTTGCACTGGGCGGGGATTTAGCGCTGCGTTGGTCTAGCTTTTGTGATAGCGCGACTTATCTTGTGTGTCTGACGTAGTTCCTCGGAGAGGTGCCTGGCCCGAGAGGCGGTGGTCAAGGCACTGCTGGGTTAGGCCCTCGCGAGCTTCCTCCCACTCCCCCGCACTTTCCTTAACGCTCTACGTCCTCAGGTCCCGGCCCTCGAGCGAGCTCAGCCGCCGCTGGTATGACAGGTCGTGATGTTGTGGGTCAAGGCCAGGGGGTGAGGGTTGGAGAGCCAGTAGGAGCCCATGAGTCGTGATGCTCAGGTACCCCCCTTTTAACGTGCAAGCGGTCCGTGCCGAAGAGAGGGAGAGAGAGCTCACGATGCCCCCAATGTTGCTCCTGGAGTAGGTCCTGCACACCAATCATGAGGAGAAACAAGGCCTGTCATTACGGTCGCCGGCCAACCTATGGTCACTCCGAGGGAGCGGTCAGCGCACTGAGGGCCTGGTGAGGTGGCGCCGTGCGGGGTTGCCATGGCCAGAGCTCGACCACTCATGTTTATCAACGCTGCAGGGACGGACCCGTGCGCACGCGTCGTGCCAGAGCAAGCGGCTCTTCAAATAGGCGTTGATCGAGCAGGTGATTAGGTCAGGTATGTTAAGCACATAGGAGGAAATCCAATTTCAAGCAAGCACAGGTAAAAGCAACCGCCGCTGGGTCGGGCCCGAGCGGCGTGGGGATGATGCAGCCCGAGGGGCGCCCCGAACAAGGTAAATAAAGAGCATAAACAAAATGGATACATGCCGCGGGGACGGACCCACGCGGCCTGGGAATGGTGCAGCCCTGTGGGCGCTCCCAGCTGAAAGTAGAACTATGAAAGATGTCACCTGGTGCTGTTGAAGATGAAGTGATGCTGAGGAAGTGAGTGATGCGCGGTGAAGATGTCGTCCCTCATGAGCCCCCAGGACCAGGGGCCTCGGGAGGATCTGGTGGCACGTGCAGGTCTTCGGGGACCATCGCCACCTCCGCCAGGACCGTGCGATGCCTGACCTCCTGAGCCTCCAGAATGCTCCTCAATAGGCGCTGATGTGCGGCGACCACGCTCGGCAGGCCGAAGGGCATGCAAACGTAGCTGTGGGGTGGTCCCACGCAGCGCCCTACGGCCGAAGGCCATAGACGCTCCTGGGACGCAGCTCGGTTGAGCCCTGGTATGTCGACACAGACGCGCAGTCCTCCATCCTCGCCTGGATGTGGGGCCGCGACAGGCAAGCGGCGGCTGCCGCGCATGACTCTGGAGTCTTGTAGCTCTTGGGTGTTCCTTGCGATGAACTCCTGAGGGTTTTGTCTCCTTTGACTTGTACCTTTCTGAGGGAAGCGTGCCTGGAAGCACCCCTCCAAGTGGTGCCCGAGCGCCTCCCCCGCGACCTTGGCAAGGTCGGTGGCTCTCCAAGAGAGAGCCCCCGAGCCCTGCCTGAGGAGGGCACCGGGCGCGCCTTCCTATGCGCGAGAGGGCGGCGCTCCCTGATCGGGCGCGAGTCCTGACGCAATACCTCCGGAGGTGCCTGCTTCCTTGTGGCTCTGGCCAGGTGAGGTCTTCTTCTTATTAAGGGTCGCCTCGGGAGGCCTCCCGCTCCTGCGATCTGGGTCTTCGATTGCTGCGGCTTGGAACACACGCTCGAGCGAGCACACTGCGTCCCCTTCTTCACAGGGTACGCTGATGACTCCACTGCTTCCTGGCATCTTGAGGACATTGTAACCATGGTGAGTCACTGCCATAAACTTGGCTAGGGCTGGGTACCCAAGGATGGCGTTGTACGGCAGGCGGATGTGAGCGACGTCGAAGTCGATGAGCTCGGTGCGGTAGTTGTTGCGTTGCCCGAAGGTGACCGGAAGGCGAACCTACCCAATTGGAACAGTGGAACCATCGGTGACTCCTGAGAAAGGCTTGGTCGGCTGAAGCTAGTCGTATGGCACTTGGAGATTGTTGAATGTCTCGACGGACAGGACATTGAGTCTTGCTCCGCCATCGATGAGGGTCCTGGTGACCTGCACGTTGCTGATGACTGGGGAGCAAAGCATCGGGAGGACTGCGGCCGTTGCCGCACACTTGAGCTGGTCTGCGGAACTTAATGTGATCGCGCACGAAGACCACCTGAGAGGGCGCATGGCCTCAAGCTTGGGAAGGACTGCATTCACCTCGCGAGCAAACTGCTTGAAGATGCGCTGTGAGGCTGGGGCCTGGGCGCCGCCCAGGATGCAAGCAATTGCACGCAGCTCTTGGAAGCCCCCAGCCCCATCATCTTGGTGTTGGTCTTCATTCCTCCTCGGTGGAGGCGGCAGAGGAGGGAGGCATGCATTGCCGCAGGGACAGTCCTCACGAGGCTGGTCTCCCCAGCCTCCCTCGCGCGGCTGGTCCTGCCAGTGGTCCTCGCGAGGGCGGTCACGCCATCCCTGGCGAAGGCCACGGTCTTCCCATCGTCCACCGCCTCTTCCTCCTCCTCGGCCATAGCCCCTATCGTGGCACTCTGGGCGTCGGCCGATTCGCCCATCTCACACAGCTCTGAGCTCTTGACATTCATTGGTGTTGTGGGTGTGGAGGTCGTGGTACACGCAGTACCGTCCGCCCTTAGATGACTCAGGCTGATCCCTGCCTCGCTTGGTGTCCGGCTCCGCTGCTAGCACGACAGCCTCCTTGCGCTTCACGTCCTTGGCCTTGAGCTTCTTTTCTTCCGGGTCAGCTACCGGGAGCTCGAGAAGGGAGAGACGCCCTTCCTCAGCCCTGGCGCACTTGGTCGCCAAGTTGAACAGCTCCAGGGATGTGCACAGGTCTTCATGGATTGCTAGCTCTTCCTTCATCTTGACGTCGCGCACGCTGTCGAAGAAGGCTGAGATGATGGCTTCTTCGGCCACCTTGGGGATCTTGAGGCAAGCGTAGTTGAAGCGCTGGATGTACTTCTGCAGGGTTTCCCCTGGCTGTTTCTTGATGCGGCGCAGGTCGCTCACGTCCGGGGGCCGGTCACGAGTGCCCTGGAAGTTGGCGATGAAGCGGGTGCACATCTCGCTCCAGGAGGAGATCGTGCCGGGCGCCAGGTTTAGGAGCCAGGTGCGGGCACCGTCCTTGAGCGCCATGGGGAACCAATTCGCCATGAGCTTCTCGTCTCCGTTGGTGGCTACGATGCCTAGCTCATAGAGCTGCAGGAACTCCGCGGGGTCCGCTGTGCCATCGTAGCGGGGAGGGAGGTTAGGCTTGAACTTGCCTGGCCATGTGACGCCGCGCAGCTCGGGGGTGAAGGCGAGGCAGCCCGCCGTGGCCACCGGCGCCCCTTGCTGGTGCTGGACTCGTTCTTGCGGGTCACCACGCGCCGCCACAGGGAGCAGCGCGGGGTTTTGTCGTGGAGGCGCTGGGGCGCGATCTTGGCACGCCGGCGCTGGGAGCGCGCGAGCACCTTCCCGGGGACGTGGGATCTCCTAGCAGCTCCTTTCTTGCTGCGCTGGCGCCGGACATGGAGGGTCTCGCCCTGGGGCTGCGCGCCTTGGAGCCAAGGCACCTTCTCGGGGAGGAGGCGGCGGAGGCACCTCCTGATCCTCGCCCCCTGCATGGGACGGAGGGCGAGGCAGCGAGAGGGACCGCAAGGGGGAGCCCCCTGCGGCACCGGCGAGCTCGGTGATGTGGGCGAGCCAGTCCTCGTAGAGGTCATCGACGGGGCGATAGTGCAGGAGCTCCCGCGCCAAGAGCAGTGAGGCGTGCGCATCCATGGGTGCGCGACGGGCATGGGACGACGAGCCAGCTGGAGTCAACGACGTGGTGGCGGTGCGGCCATCCCGCTGCACCGAGGGGTGCTGGGACGAGGCCTGCTGCTCGTTCCCCGTCGGGCCGGTGGCGGCGTTGGCGGCGGGCGACGGGGAACGACGAGGGGGCCCGCCGACAGGTGCCGTCTGGGCGACGCGAGTAGCGGGAGCAGCCCGGCGCTCGGCGCGAGCCCGACGTGCGTCAGCCATGGACACGACGGAAGATCACACATGAACAGCGGAAGGGAGATTCCGGCGCACCCCTACCTGGCGCGCCAAATGTCGGGTTTGGGGTTCCGGCAAACCCTTGAGGTTCGAACACTGGGGTGCACGCGGAGATCTCTCCCCTACCGATCTACGTCTGATCCTATCATGCGAACTAAGATGAAAATGATGAACAATACAAGAGGCACGAGGTTTATACTGGTTCGGGCCACCATTGTGGTGTAATACCCTACTCCAGTGTGTGGTGTGGTGGATTGCCTTTGGGGCTGATGATGGACAGTACAAGGGAAGAACAGCCTCCCGAGAGGTGTTCTTGAGTTGGTGCGATGAACTGCTAGGGTGAGTTCATCGCCTCTCTCTCTCTCTGCTAGGGTTCTACCATATCTCTTGATGTTCTTGGGGTGTCTAGATGTCTCTGGGGATCTCTAGATGTCTCTCCCCTGTGGTGGCTAGCTCTATTTATAGAGGCCCTGGGCCTCTCCCCAAATAATGAGCGGGAAGGGCGCCAACAATTGGCCATTTCAAAGGGGAACATGTAGTACAAGTTATCCTGACCAAAGGTGGTCTTCGGCTGCCAAAAGCACTGGCGATGACGCCGTCTTGGGCTCCACGGTGACCTCCGTCCTGCCGTCTGGCTGGTCTTGGTCTCGTTGCACCGGAATGGTAACCTTTGCCTGATGCCTTGGCCTGTGCTTGCCCCCTTTGCACCAAAGGGGAAACAAGGACACTGCGCAGGCCGGCGCCCGCCTGGTCTCGATCATCATGGCTTGCGTCACGGGTTCCTCGCGAGGTACCCCTGCCTTGATCTCTCCGCCTCCTCGCGAGCCTGCCTGATGAGGCTGCCTCTGAGGAAGCTTCCTGTCGTCCGCCCCGCAAGGCTTGGCCCCTCGCGAGGGTCTTTGAGCTTGAGCTGATGAAAATGGGCCGCGCTGGGCCCCCGCTTGAGCCACGCCGCAGGCAGGCAAGTCTGGGGACCCCCGTTCCCAGAACGCCGACATGGTGAACCGTTATGTGATGAAGTCGGAGCATGATTTGTTTTTTGATTGCCTTCCTTATGAGTGGCGGTCGGGGACGAGCGATGGTCTTTTCCTACCAATCTATCCCCCTAGGAGCATGCGCGTAATACTTTGCTTTGATAACTTGTAGATTTTTGCAATAAGTATATGAGTTCTTTATGACTAATGTTGAGTCCATGGATTATACGCACTCTCACCCTTCCACCTTTGCTAGCCTCTCTAATACCGTGCACCTTTAGCCGGTATCATACACCCACCATATACCTTCCTCAAAACAGCCACCATACCTACCTATTATGGCATTTCCATAGCCATTCCAAGATATATTGCCATGCAACTTTCCACCGTTCCATTTATTATGACACACTCCATCATTGTCATATTGCTTAGCATGATCATGTAGTCGACATCGTATTTGTGGCAAAGCCACCATTCATAATTCTTTCATACATGTCACTCATGAGTCATTGCATATCCCGGTACACTGCCGGAAGCATTCATATAGAGTCATATTTTCTTCTAAGTATCGAGTTGTAATTCTTGAGTTGTAAGAAAATAAAAGTGTGATGATCATCATTATTAGAGCATTGTCCCAGTGAGGAAAGGATGATGGAGACTATGATTCCCCCACAAGTCGGGATGAGACTCCGGACGAAAAAAAGAGGCCATAAAAAAGAGAGAAAAGGCCCAAATAAAAAAATGAGAGAAAAAGAGAGAAGGGACAATGTTACTATCCTTTTACCACACTTGTGCTTCAAAGTAGCACCATGATCTTCATAGTAGAGAGTCTCTCATGTTATCACTTTCATATACTAGTGGGAATTTTTCATTATAGAACTTGGCTTGTATATTCCAATGATGGGCTTCCTCAAAATGCCCTAGGTCTTCATGAGCAAGCAAGTTGGATGCACACCCACTTAGTTTCTTTTTGAGCTTTCATATACTTATAGCTCTAGTGCATCCGTTGCATGGCAATTCCTACTCACTCACATTGATATCTATTGATGGGCATATCCATAGCCCATTGATACGCCTAGTTGATGTGAGGCTATCTTCTCCCTTTTTGTCTTCTCCACAACCACCACTCTATTCCACCTATAGTGCTATATCCATGGCTCACGCTCATGTATTGCGTGAAGATTGAAAAAGTTTTGAGAATGTCAAAAGTATGAAACAATTGCTTGGCTTGTCATCGGGGTTGTGCATGATTTAAATATTTTGTGTGGTGAAGATAGAGCATAGCCAGACTATATGATTTTGTAGGGATAACTTTCTTTAGCCATGTTATTTTGAGAAGACATAATTGCTTTGTTAGTATGCTTGAAGTATTATTATTTTTATGTCAATATTAAACTTTTGTCTTGAATCTTTCGGATCTGAATATTCATACCACAATTAAGAAGAATTACATTAAAATTATGCCAAGTAGCACTCCGCATCAAAAATTCTGCTTTTATCATTTACCTACTCGAGGACGAGCAGGAATTAAGCTTGGGGATGCTTGATACGTCTACAACGTATCTATAATTTTTGATTGCTCCATGCTATATTATCTACTGTTTTGGACATTATTAGGCTTTATTATCCACTTTTATATTATTTTTGGGATTAACCTATTAACCGGAGGCCCAGCCCAGAATTGTTGTTTTTTTTTTTCCTGTTTTAGGGTTCCGAAGAAAAGGAATATCAAACGGAGTCCAAACGGAATAAAACCTTCGGGAACGTGATTTTTAGGAAGATTATGATCCGGGAGACTTGGACCCTACGTCAAGAAAGAAAAGAGGAGGCCACGAGGTATGGGGGCGCGCCTGCCTACCCTAGGCGCGCCCTCCACCCTAGTGGGCCCCCTATTGCTCCACCGACGTACTCCTTCCTCCTATATATACCTACGTACCCCCAAACGATCAGATACGGAGCCAAAACCCTAATTCCACCGCCGCAACTTTCTGTATCCACGAGGTCCCATCTTGGGGCCTGTTCCGAAGCTCCGCCGGAGGGGGCATCGATCATGGAGGGCTTCTACATCAACACCATAGCCTCTCTGATGACGTGTGAGTAGTTTACCTCAGACCTATGGGTCCATAGTTATTAGCTAGATGGCTTCTTCTCTCTTTTTGGATCTCAATACAATGTTCTCCCCCTCTCTTGTGGAGAACTATTCGATGTAATCTTCTTTTTGCGGTGTGTTTGTTGAGACCGATGAATTGTGGGTTTATGATCAAGTCTATCTATGAATAATATTTGAATCTTCTCTGAATTCTTTTATGTATGATTGGTTATGTTTGCAAGTCTCTTTGAATTATCAGTTTGGTTTGGCCTACTAGATTGATCTTTCTTGCAATGGGAGAAGTGCTTAGCTTTGGGTTCAATCTTGCGGTGTCCTTTCCCAGTGACAGTAGGGGCAGCAAGGCACGTATTGTATTGTTGCCATCGAGGATAACAAGATGGGGTTTTCTTCATATTGTATGAGTCTATCCCTCTACATCATGTCATCTTGCTTAAGGCGTTACTCTATTTTTAACTTAGTACTCTAGATGCATGCTGGATAGCGGTCGATGAGTGGAGTAATAGTAGTAGATGCAGGCAGGAGTCGGTCTACTTGTCTCGGATGTGATGCCTATATACATGATCATACCTAGATATTCTCATAACTATGCTCAATTCTGTCAATTGCTCAACAGTAATTTGTTCACCCACCGTAGAATACTTATGCTCTCGAGAGAAGCCACTAGTGAAACCTATGGCCCCCGGGTCTATCTTTATCATATTAATCTCCTACTACTTAGTTATTTGCTTTGCTATTTACTTTGCCTTTATTTTACTTTGCATCTTTATCATAAAAATACCAAAAATATTATCTTATCATATCTATCAGATCTCACTCTCGTAAGTGGCCTTATAGGGATTGACAACCCCTATTTGCGTTGGTTGCAAGGATTTATTTGTTTTGTGTAGGCACGAGGGACTCGCGCGTAGCCTCCTACTGGATTGATACCCTGGTTCTCAAAAACTGAGGGAAATACTTACGCTACTTTGCTGCATCATCCCTTCCTCTTCGGGGAAAACCAACGCAGTGCTCAGGAGGTAGCACATGCCATGTCCTATCTAGCCATCACAACAAGGTTAGCTATTAGAGTACTACTACCCCCTTCTAGTTTAAAGGGCTCAATTCAAAAATTTCACCTACTCTTACCAAGATAGATGCGGTGGAATAGTTTTGTAGTGGTTTCTAGAGTCTGGACTCCATCTTCAGGAACCTTCGCCGCCGCCGGCAAGAATGCAAGGAGATGAACCAGAAAGGAAATGAGGCTGGAATGAGTAGTTCCGTATTTTATACAGTGGCAGAGGTGGGTAAATATCTGCTATACCTCCGGTGGCAAGGCCATGTCTCTATGCACACACGTCTCAGCCGTTGGTTCCAAGTAGATCGAATGACTCACATTGTCCGGAGGCAGACATATCATCACCACCAACTGAGATTTTTATAGGAGTGGTCATGCATGCATGTGGTGTAATTAATGCATCGGTTTACACAAATTTTTGAGAAAAACAAGAGTACTAATTAAGTACTTTTGCAAACTGTAGAATTAATTCCACCATTCATCATCTACCTTGGTTGAAGAGATTTCCAAATTAAGCCCTATAAACCAGAAAGGAGGGAGTACCACATTACCACCACTATGGCCAGCCTTAAACATCGCATGTAGTGCACCTTGAAATCTGAACGCTGTCCCACCACTCCACCCTGTGTGGAAAAAATCTGCATGCATGACTCTCCTCCCCCGTGCTCGTCCAATCCATTATGACCAGCAATATTTCCACCCCTTCCCTCACCCGTAATTTACTCCAACAAATATGCCCACTATTGGGGAACGCAGTATTTCAAAAAAAATTCTATGATCACGCAAGATCAATCTAGGAGATGCATAGAAACGAGAGGGGAGAGTGTGTCCACGTACCCTCGTAGACCGAAAGCGGAAGCATTTATCAACGCGGTTGATGTAGTCGCACACCTTCACGATCCGTCCCGATCAAGTACCGAATGTATGGCACCTCCACGTTCAACACACGTTCAGCTCGATGACGTCCTCGCCTTCTTGATCTAGCAAGAGGGGCGAAGTAGTAGATGAGTTCCGGCAGCACAGCGGCATGGTGACAGTGTTGGTGAAGAACAATCTCCATAGGGCTTCGCCTAAGCACTACGAAAACTATGACGGAGGATAAACTAGAGGGGACGGGGTTGCCGGCACACGGTTTGGTGTTTCTTGATGTGTCTTGGGTGCTAGCCCTACCCTTCTATTTATATATTGAGCCTTGGGGTCGAAACTTGGAGTAAAAGCCTCCACAAAGTCGGTTTCACCCGAATGGAAAGAGTCCTTCTCGGACTCCAGGGCCAGGCGCCAGGGTTCCCGGCGTCTGGACCCAGACGCCAGGGACCTTGGCGTCTGGCCCCTGGACTCCGCAAAACTTCCTTTTGGACTTTCCAAAAACCTTGTGGGATTTACCCTTTTGCCCAAATAAAGTGTTCTCGTACCCCAAACATTTCGGGAAACATCCAGAACCCCTTCCGGAGACCAAACACTATTATCCCATATATCAATCTTTACCTTCGGACCATTTCGGAGTTCCTCGTCATGTCCGTGATCTCATCCGGAACTCCGAAAAACATTTGGTCACCAACATACATAACTCATATAATACTATATCGTAAATGAACGTTAAGCGTGCGGACCCTACGGGTTCGAGAACTATGTAGAAATGACCGATACACCTCTCTGGTCAATAACCAATAGCGGAACCTGGATGCCCACATTGGCTCCTACATAATCTACGAAGATCTTTATCGGTCGAACCGCATAACAACATACGTTGTTCCCTTTGTCATCGATATGTTACTTGCCCGAGATTCGATCGTTGGTATCCTCATACCTAGTTCAATCTCGTAACCGGCAAGTCTCTTTACTCATTCCGTAATGCATCATCCCGCAACTAACTCATTAGTCACATTTCTTACAAGGCTTTATAGTGATGATCATTACCGAGAGGGCCCAGAGATACCTCTCCGATACACGGAGTGACAAATCCTAATCTCGATCTATGCCAACTCAACAAACACCATCGGAGACACCTATAGAGCATATTTATGATCACCCAGTTATGTTGTGACGTTTGATAGCACACTACGTGTTCCTTTGGTATTCGGGAGTTGCATAATCTCATAGTCATAGGAAAATGTATAAGTCATGAAGAAAGCAATAGCAATAAACTAAACGATCATAGTGCTAAGCTAATGGATGGGTCTTGTCCATCACATAATTCTCTAATGATGTGATCCCATTCATAAAATGACAACACATGTCCATGGCTAGGAAACTTAACCATCTTCAATTAACAAGATAGTCAAGTAGAGGCACACTAGGGACACTCTGTTTGTCTATGTATTGACACATGTACTAAGTTTCCGGTTAATACAATTCTAGCATGAATAATAAACATTTATCATGATATAAGGAAATATAAATATCAACTTTATTATTGCCTCTAGGGCATAATTCCTTCATTCTCCTACTTGCACTAGAGTCAATAATCTAGATTACATAGTAATGATTCTAACACCCATGGAGCCCTGGTGCTGATCATGTTTTTCTCGTGAGAGAGGCTTAGTCAACGGGTCTCCAACATTCAGATCCGTGTGTATTTTGCAGATCTCTATGTCTCCCTCCTTGACTTGATCGTGGATGGAATGGAAGTGTCTCTTGATGTGTTTGATTCTCTTGTGAAATCTGGATTCCTTTGCTAAGGTAATTGCTCCAGTATTGTCACAAAAGATTTTCATTGGACCGAATGCACTAGGTATGACACCTAGATGGGATATGAACTCCTTCATTTGCTGCTTCCGAAGCAGCTATGTATTCCGCTTCACACGTAGATCCCGCCACGACGCTCTGCTTGGAACTGCACCAACTGACAGCTCCACCATTCAATGTAAATACGTATCCGGTTTGCGACTTAGAGTCATCCGGATCAATGTCAAAGCTTGCATCGACATAACCATTTACGACGAGCTCTTTGTCACCTCCATAAACAAGAAACATATCCTTAGTCCTTTTAAGGTATTTCAGGATGTTCTTGACCGCTGCCCAGTGATCCAATCCTGGATTACTTTGGTACCTCCCTTCTAAACTAATAGCAAGGCACACAACAGGTCTGGTACACAACATTGCATACATGATACAACCTATGGCTGAGGCATAGGGAATGAATTTCATTTTCTCTCTATCTTCTGTAGTGGTCGGGCATTGAGTCTGACTCAACTTCACACCTTGTAACACAGGCAAGAACCCTTTCTTTGACTGATCCATTTTGAACTTCTTCAAAACTTTATCAAGGTATGTGCTTTGTGAAAGTCCAATTAAGCGTCGTGATCTATCTCTATAGATCTTGATGCCCAATATATAAGAAGCTTCACCGAGGTCTTTCATTGAAAAATTCTTATTCAAGTATCCTTTTATGCCATTCAGAAATTTAGTATCATTTCCGATCAACAATATGTCATCCACATATAGTATCAGAAATGCTACAGAGCTCCCACTCACTTTCTTGTAAATACAGGCTTCTCCAAAAGTCTGTATAAAACCATATGCTTTGATCACACTATCAAAGCATATATTCCAACTCCGAGAGGCTTGCACCAGTCCATAAATGGATCACTGGAGCTTGCACACTTTGTTAGCACCTTTTGGATCGACAAAACCTTATGGTTGGATCATATAGAACTCTTCTTTAAGATATCCATTAAGGAATGCAGTTTTGACATCCATTTGCCAAATTTCATAATCATAAAATGCGGCAATTGCTAACATGATTCGGACATACTTAAGCATCACTACGGGTGAGAAGGTCTCATCGTAGTCAACTCCTTGAACTTGTTGAAAACCTTTCGCAACAAGTCGAGCTTTGTAGACAGTAACATTACCGTCAGCATCAGTCTTCTTCTTGAAGATCCATTTATTCTCTATTGCTTGCCGATCATTGGGCAAGTCAACCAAAGTCCATACTTTGTTCTCATACATGGATCCCATCTCAGATTTCCTGGCCTCAAGCCATTTCACGGAATCTAGGCTCATCGTCGCTTCCTCATAGTTCGTAGGTTCGTCATGGTCAAGTAACATGACCTCCAGAACAGGATTACCGTACCACTCTGTTGCGGATCCTACTCTGGTTGACCTATGAGGTTCAATAGTAACTTGATCAAAAGTTTCATCATCATCATCATCATCATCATTAACTTCTTCACTAATTGGTGTAGGAATCACTGGAACTGATTTATGTGATGAACTACTTTCAAATAAGAGAGAAGGTACAATTACCTCATCAAGTTCTACTTTCATCCCACTCACTTATTTCGAGAGAAACTCCTTATCTAGAAATGATCCATTCTTAGCAACGAATATATTACCTTCGGATCTGTGATAAAAGGTGTACCCAACAGTCTCCTTTGGGTATCCTATGAAGATACATTTCTCCGATTTGGGTTCGAGCTTATCAGGTTGAAGTTTTTTCACATAAGCATCGCAACACCAAACTTTAAGAAACGACAACTTAGGTTTGTTGCCAAACCACAGTTCATATGGTGTCATCTCAACAGATTTCGATGGTGCCATATTTAACGTGAATGCAGCCGTCTCTAAAGCATAACCCCAAAACAATGGCGGTAAATCAGTAAGAGACATCATAGATTGCACCATATCTAAAAAAGTGTGGTTACGACATTCGGACACACCATTACGCTGTGGTGTTCTAGGTGGCGTGAGTTGCGAAACTATTGCACATTGTTTCAAATGAAGACCAAACTGGTAACTCAAATATTCACCTCCACGATCAGATTGTAAAAACTCTATTTTCTTGTTACGATGATTTTCCACTTCACTTTTAACTTCTTTGAACTTTTCAAATGTTTCAGACTTATGTTTCATCAAGTAGATATATCCATATCTGCTCAAATCATTTGTGAAGGTCAGAAAATAACGATACCCGCCGTGAGCCTCAACACTCATTGGACCACATACATCAGTATGTATTATTTCCAAAAAGTCTGTTGCTCGCTCCATTGTTCCGGAGAACGGAGTCTTAGTCATCTTTCCCATGAGGCATGGTTCGCAAGCATCAAGTGATTCATAATCAAGTGATTCCAAAAGTCCATCAGCATGGAGTTTCTTCATGTGCTTTACACCAATATGACCTAAACGGCAGTGCCACAAATAAGTTGCACTATCATTATTAAACTTGTATCTTTTGGCTTCAATAGAAATAGACCACTCATCAAGGGTGCATGACCATAAAAGATATTACTCATATAAATAGAACATCCATTATTCTCTGATTTAAATGAATAACCGTCTCGCATCAAACAAGATCCAGATATAATGTTGATGCTCAACGCTGACACCAAATAACAATTATTTAGGTCTAAAACTAATTCCGACGGTAGATTTAGAGGCAGTGTGCCGATGGCGATCACATCGACTTTGGAACCATTTCCCACGCACATCGTCACCTCCTCCTTAGCCAATCTTCGTTTAATCCATTGCCCCTATTTCGAGTTGCAAATATGAGCAACGAAACCAGTATCAAATACCCAGGCACTACTACGAGCATTAGTATGGTACACATCAATAACATGTATATCAAATATACCTTTCACTTTGCCATCCTTCTTATCCGCCAAATACTTGGGATAGTTTCGCTTCTAGTGACCAGTTCCTTTGCAGTAGAAGCACTCAGTCTCAAGCTTTAGGTCCAGAATTGGGCTTCTTCACTTGAGGAGCAACTTGCTTGCCGTTCTTCTTGAAATTCCCCTTCTTCTGTAACATCCCAAATTTTCAATTTGGAATGTTATACATTAGATCATCATCCATATCATATTTTATTTTTGCTTTTTGGTTGATCCTAGAAATTCTACGCAACTCAATGACCCACGGAGAGAGTTGGGGATTTCGTTATTTTCATATTTGAGTTTTCTCAAATTTTGAGAATAGGATCATTTGATTTTATTTATTTTATCATCAATTATTTCTACTACAAAAATATGAGAGAGGGAATAAAATGACTTTCCCAAAATAAAGAAATATTGAGGATTTAATAATAAAATCAAATGAGATTTTATTTCGGAGTTTTTCGGTATTTTATTTGAATTTAGAAAAAATGTGTGTTTTTCAAAATTTCATTTAGGTCCCAAATAAATGTTCACCTTGTGCGGCTTGATTTTAGAAGCCCGTGAAAATTTATTTTGGAATTTTTGGAGTCCGTTTAGTATTTCTTTTTATTTTTTTCCGAGCGGAATAATTTAAAAAAAACGAACCGACCTACGGGCCGTGTCCGACTAGGACTCCGGCCCGAGGGGGGCGCCTTTATAAGCCGGGGCAGCCCACCCGGGGGAAACCCTAGCCTAGCCGCCGCCCTAGCCGCCCGCCCCAGCCGCCGCTTCCGCCGCCGCCGCCGCCCGCCTCCCGCGCCGCCGTCGCCGGACACCGCCGCCGCCGCCGAGGTTCGCCGCCGCCGCCTCGACTTCCGTGCCAACGTTTAAAAAAAGATCGGTTTTCATCGGTTTTTTTAGTTTTTTTTAAATAGATCAGTTTTTCCGGTTTATTTAAATAGCGAGCGTTCGTCCGTTCGTTCGTTCTAGCGAGCGTTCGTCCGTTCGTTCGTTCTAGCGAGCGTTCGTTGTTTTTTCTTTTTCTCGGATTAAATCCGTGATTTTCTGATCACGATTCCTAATCCGATTTTTGTTTTAGTGTAACTTTTCGCTCGTTTATCGGAATCAGGCGATTCAAGCGCCTAGAGTTTCGTCTCGAAACCCTCTATCCGTTTAACCAACTTAAACAAGATTTTTCTACTGTAAAATTTGTCCTAGATCCAGATTATTAGAACGAAGTTGTTTTCTTTCGCCGTTTGACTTTCGTTGCTTCGTTCGATTTGATTCTTTTTGCCAACCGGAGTTCTTAAGTTGAACCTTCTGGTTAGATCTCTTATTTGAGTTTTACCTGTGCATTAGATGAGTACTTATTGTATGCTTGTTTGTTTGTCTGCAATAGAATATCCGGAGTGCGCTGCCTGTTACTTCGAATCGTTAGGTTTCGTGGATCATCAGCAAGGCAAGTAACACTTTGATCATACCTGTGACACCCCAAAAATTTGGCCTTGTTTTAATGAATTAAAATTTTTGCCAGGAATTAAAACTTTGAATTTCTAAGCTCCATTTTGATTTTTAAATCATTTCCTTCCCTGTTATGATGAGTTTTTCCAAAGAGAAAAACTTTTGAAATATGTCATTGGACTTATTTAATCTGTCAAGATAAACTTTCCCTTATTTAATATAACTAATCCAATAATTAAGTTGCTTGATCTTTACTTTCTTGAAAATGGTTTTTCAAGGTTAAATGGACATATTTGAACTACAACCATTTGATAAATTCACCTAAAATTCCAACAAAAATTTGGAGATGTCATATGATGTTTTTAAATCACTTTTATACAAAAATATCTATTATTCATGAAATATTTTGAGCACTACACTCAATTTTTCTTCTCTGGTCCAGAGTGCATTTTGCACTACAACCCATTTAAATAATTCTTTCTAGCCTCCACCAAAATTATGGGATATTGGTAATAGCCTATGATTCAACTTTATGCAAAAACCCTGTGTTGTTATTTGAAAATTTTGAGTGAATCAACCTCTTTTCCATTCTGGTCCAGCCTTGTGATTTCTACTTCAACCCTATTTAATTTTGCTCCAAAGATCTTGTGCTTTCTCCTACTTGTAGACAGCCCTACCAAACCTCTAAACCCAGGAGCATGCACCCATTGGATTATTTTTGGTTCATGAAATAATGTCATTTATTTCCTGTCCAGAGTTGTAGTTTTGCAAAACTTGCACTAACAAGTTTGTGCTTTTCACAAACTAACCTCACCACTCTCTCTTGCATCTAAGGAGACCCTGATCTGGAGAATTTGGCCACCCCAAGAAGAGCCTAGGTACCTGTGGCATTTTGTCAAACACCTGGAGAGCATGGCCAGATTTGACATGATCTTGCATTTGCTTTGTGAACTTGGTCTCCTGACCTAACCACCATGCCCATTCACCCTCTATCTAACCCTAACCCAGCCCTGTTTCTCGCCAGCCTCTCCCGCGACCTCTAGCGTGCTCTGGCATTACGTCGAGCACATCCCGTGCACGCCCAGGGCGCGAGCAGAGCGTGCGTTTGGCACGCACGTGCGCCGAGCCGACACGCTGGCCCCGCGGTTTTGGCCCGCTCTGCAGCACCACGCCACGCGCTCCCCTTCTCACCGCAACACGCCAAGCCGCCCCTCGCCATGCCCGGCAGGCCAAGAGCTACCGCCGCAGCCGCCCGACAGCCTCTGCCCATGTCGGCGCCGCCGAACGTTCCTCCGCTCGCCAGCTCGCCCTTGGAGCATTAGCCGCTCGTCCGCTAGCTCCTGCCGCCATCCCCAGCCTCGCCACGATGCCCTGCAGCTACAGAATGGCGGTCGCCGGAGAGCTTATCCACGGCCGCCGCGGAACCGCCTTGCCACGCCTATAAAAGGAGGCCCCAAACCCATTCAAGCACACAGGCAACCTTAGAATGCTACCCTAGTTCTCCCGTGGCAGCCAATCGACCCGGGGGAGGTCTTCTTCCCCACCTCCGGCAACTGCAGCCGCCGCCACTGCCCCGGCCAATTCGGCACCACCAGGGCCTCCCACTCTCCGTTCTCTCCACCAAGAACTCCCCCTTCCCTCCGTGAACCCATCCCCCTACTCGATTTTGATCGGGAACCACCGTAGCTCCAATCACACTCTGCTCCCGAAGCTCCCTCCGCCGCGAGACTCATCGTCGACGACCCCGTCCACCCCCGAGACCGTAACACCCACCGGCGGGACCGCCTCGACCCCCTGAGCCCGTGGATGGCTTCGGTTTCTCGAACGGAGCCGCCAATCGCCGGCGGCGATCGCCGGAGCTCCGCCTCCGCTCGGGACAGAGAAAGAGGAGGGAGAAGACTGGTCAAACCTGACCAGTGGGCCCTCTGGACCCACTGTCAGCGACCCCGCGCCGTCCACGCTGGAGTAAGTGGAGGCGTAATACCCGTAATACGTCTTCTCTGTCCGAAAACGTAATCTCTTTTGAAACGTTTTCTTTTTCCTGATTTTATTAAAAACAGATTTTGACCACAACTTTGACTGGCTATAACTTTTTAATTATAACTCCAAATGAGTTGATTCTTTTTCCTACCGCTCTCAAATATTGTCTAGTTTATTTTAAGATTTATTTGAAAATTTTCCAAACAACTTTTTTGTACTGTTTTTGAAATGTGTGTTAATTCAAATATATTTTAAAATAGGATTTTGGAGAAAGAGAAGAAGCTTTCAAAAATTTTGGAGAGCACCCCCACCTCTCCACACCATTAAAGGCAAGCATTCTGAACCCCGGAATAATATTTTTGGTGTGTTAGTTGACACGTTTATAACACCACCTTATATCGGAGAGCTTGTTATTTCATGTGATATGATCATTTGCATGAGGCATATTAGTGATTTCCTTGCTGTTGGAAATGAATATACCTGTGATGGTAATCACCCTCATGTGCCTTGCATGCATGCCGGAAAGGAATCCGAGAAAGCCTCTGCCTTGGGTAGGAGTGAGCTTGTCGCCGGTCCCCGTCGGGACGGTTATGTCCGGTATGGCATGGTAAGGTATATTGAGTGGTGATTTTGTTGATTGAAATATATTTTGTTTACTTGTCATGCAGGGAACTTATAAACCTCCTGAGTCGACCGTAGACCAAGTCTTGTTCCAGTAACCCCCATACTTGCTATGTACTACCACTTGTCCCTGCCGCAGGTAGGGTATGGTTCAGTAAGTCGTCAACCCCTTTCAAGCACACACCGTACAGAGAGGCCATGGTGGAAGATATCGGTTGTAGCCGGTAGGCATGCCACCTGGTCCGGGGGCATGGGTGTTTCTGGTTGGGACCGAGAGGGGAGGCCACCCCTTAGAGCGCGATATAAATTTGATCCCATGCTACGCGAGGTTGTAGCCTCCCCACTTAGAGTTTTGCTTAACAAGTGTCGTGGGTGATTCCAGACACCGATGAGTTAAGCTTGTGTGTGCAAGTTAGGCATGTTTTCAACTAAAAGGCCGTAGACGGAATTAGTCCTGATGGACTAAAGGAATCCGTTACTCGTGGGTAAAGAGTACACCCTCTGCAGAGATTAAACCTATTCGAATAGCCGTGTCCATGGTTAAGGATTACAGTCTGGGATGGGTCAAGTGTTGGTCTTAGTGTCGGTCTTCGGAGGAGATATTGTTAAACCAAACTTGGATACCGACTGGTTACTTGTGAGGACCATGATTATTATTTTGTGATGGACTAACCCATTGCATTAATTATATTATTGAGTATCCATGGGACGGTTCTACCTCCTGGATATTCATTGCGATTATTTATATGTTAACCCTTTATGTGGTGTCGCTGAGACGCCCGACTGTGGCAATGCTTGTTATTTATTTTAAAGCCCTTTATGTGGTGTCGCTCAGACGCCCGACTGTGGCATTTCTTTTAAAGCCCTTTATGTGGTGTCGCTCAGACGCCCGATTGTGGCATTTCTTTTAAAGCCCTTTATGTGGTGTCGCTCAGATGCCCGACTGTGGCATTTCTTTTATAGCCCTTTATGTGGTGTCGCTCAGACGCCCGACTGCGGCATTTTATTCCCACTCTATTACTGCTTATTCATGTTGCATGAAAATAACCTGCTTGCATGCATAAAAGATGTTTTATTTATGACTGACGATGTGAACATGGAATTTTTTTAGTGCATGATTATCAATTATATTATCCCAGTGTTCATAATGTTTGCGAGTACATTCAAAGTACTCACTGGCTTGTCCTTGGCTATTGTCTTGGCCAGATTTCTGCATGGAGAGGAGCGTTGCGGTGACAGCCTCGGGACCTAAGCAACGGTGATAGCAGCCTCGCGAAGATAGGAGTTATCCTGGTCAGTTGTTCCTGTGGGAAATGGAGTCCCATAGACACTGATGATTCACAAACCGCTTCCGCCATTGACCACTAGAAAACCCAATTGTTGTACTCACAGGCCAGAATGGTCTTGTACTACACATTTTGTACTTTTGCTTGGAATTTCTGTATCAAGTGGAGCCTCATCAGCTAACAGTAATCCTGGGGCTGATGAGCACGACGGTCTTTTCTGGAAATTTATGTCCGGAAAACCCGGTCGTGACAGGCTTGGTATCAGAGCAAGGCTGACCATTGGCTAATCCTATCTTAGCCGGGTCTATAAACTTAGGCAAACCAATCCACCAAGCCATAACCAAACCCCAGCCAAGCTTCTCGTGCAAGATAGCCACACAGTGACCCAACACCTTTTGGCAGTCGGTGCCCAACCTATCAACCTAACTTGTCACTCATGCGCCAGTGACCGGCCCCTAAATAGTCCTTTCTCGCAAGCGTGCAAAGGAAGACTCCGTCCCCTTTTTCCTATAAAAAGGGGCACGCTAGCCCCAACACAGCACAACACAGCCTCTACCCCAAACCGAGCCATAATGCCTGGACCCGTCGTGCACAATGAGACCACAGCAACCAACCTTGGAGGCTTTGTGACCATACTCGCAAACCTCACCCGTCGTGCCTATGCGTTAGAAGAGCCCCCAGAATATGTTGTGTACCAAGGACCCATGAGCAGTGAGAGCCGTCAATTCTGGGCCACTGTACACATCTACGGTAGGGGTCTAGAGCCCGAGCGCCCCTACAGGTTCACCGGAAGAACAACTTCCTTTGAGCTTCAAGCCATCCAACTAGCTGCTCGAGAGGCTATAGTTCATCTCCGGCACTTGTCGCCCAGAGTTAACTGTCGCTCGTTCCACTTCTACCCCAGACGTGAAGGGTATGGTAGACCACCCCAAGTTGCCAACGGAGATCACGAGACGGATCCTGCACTGTTGCACCTAGTGCGCTATGTAAGTGCACTAGAGGAACTGTGCGATCAAATCACTATCAATCTAATCGCAGCTCGTGGAGAGCTGGTCCGTCGAGCCCCGGCGAGGGAAGAGAACGAGCCCAACGCCGACAACCCAGTCGTGCTGTTTGGACACCCGATCGAGTCCCTGAGGCCTGCCCCAGCCATAAGCCAAGGTGCTGCGATAACCCCAGAGGTGCTTCGTCGCATATTGGGAGCACACTCCAACGGGATTGTGGCCAACAATCCCCGAGATGGTCCTCATCGCTACCCCGAGCCTGCAGCCCCTCAACCCACTCCAGCTAATTCCGACGACGAGACCCATGGAGGAGCCTCAAGGCACGCCCGCTTGGATGTAAACGAGGTAGACTAAGTCACCCGAGTCGTATCGAGTTCCAGTGTACCCTCGCTTTGTAATCGTGTGGCCTTGTAATTAAATGCCGCCTGTTGTCGTGCCTCTGTTTTAATAGTAGCCTTGCCTGGATATGCCAGTATGCAGTATAAGATTTCTATCCCGGACACAGTTACCAAAAATCACCCAGTCAACCCCACAGTAACACATCACTATAGTGAAATGTGAGAATCTGTGGCTTGACCCCGACACTTGGGACAGAGCTGAAAATTTTCTTTACCATTCACCTCGGTAAAATGACCCAGCTCTGGTGCTATAAAAAGGCCACCGCGTGACCTTGCCAAGCACCTCTCACCTTGTGCACCACCCTCACAACCATTTCTTGCCATGCCGAGCCCTAGCATTTATCTGAGAACCCCAGATGCAACCCCAGGAAGTTTTGTCAAGATATTGCGGGATTTTACCTGCAGTACCATGGGCGCTACCCAGCCACCCCAGTACGAGCTGTTCAAATCGAGGATCACCTCTTCCACCTCAAGATATTGGGCAGCAGTGCACATCCCTCCCGTAAACTCAAACCAAGATCCAACGGAAGTCTCCTTCGTGGGGAAATCTATGCCAACCCCACATATGGCCATAGAAGCTGTTGCATACGAAGCGCTTGCTCGCCTTCGATTCGCGGTACCCTATGCCAGCGAACGAGGGTATTATTACTTCCCGAGCCGTGCAGCACCCGGAGGAGTGACATCTTTTCCCAGTGGACGCATTGAGAGAGACCCAGTCCTGGCCAACCTTGTCCAGTACGTCATCGCTCAAGAGCATTTAACCCAACGTGTGATGGGTTATCTCCAGAGCCTCGCAGATTTAAATCCTCAGATCGCCATCGGCAGAGCACTAAGGCCCGACTAGGAGAGACACGTACATCGACTGGTCAATCCACTTCCCCCGATAGAAGAGGAGTGTATCCCAGTACCAGAGACGTTTTCTAGGGACCCCATCCAGTTACCGTTTCCATTTTAGACGTCGCTGCAGTGTTCATTATTGCGACATTTATTTATGTGTGTGACTTATGCGTGATACCCTGAGTTTGTATGACAAGTCAATTAAATTGGCTTCTACTAATGTGCGTAGTTTTTGTTGTGATTTATGCTCCTTTAAATTAACTGTTTTTCCCTCGCAAAATCCTGGAGTGAGATTTCTTTTCCCTAAGTTGCTACATCTGCCCCTTCTCATGACGTGGATTATTTAATTTCACACAGCACCACGCAGCAGACTCACAACCATTATCATTCGAACTCATACACTGTTTGCAAAACTTTGCAACGGTGTTACATCTAACTAATCACCCCCTAACAATGGTTAGCAACCGGCACACCCCACCTACTCCTCATGATCACCACCACCGCGGAGAGCCAACACCCGAGCAGCAGCGTCGTGACGATCGTCGAGGATCATCGCGCACAGGAGCACAGAGAGCCCCAGTAGTGTCGCCAGCCCTCCGAATATCAGGACCACAAACCAGTCCGGCATCGCCTCCGCCATTGGAGCCTCACCCGAGCTTCTGTAAGCAGTAATGGAGAAAGGAGGAGGAGGAGAAGTGAGGCCAGGTGTGAGGAAGAAGAGAGGGACACCTCGACCGTTTTATAGCTCAAGCTCGGTGTACGGTGGGCGAAGTCCACCAACGCCACTCGTCGCCGATCGCCGGTGTTCGGAGACGAATCTGCGAGCAGTGCCGACAGCGCGCTGGCCCGCGAGGTGAGTGCACGCTGCATCGACAGCTAGCACGCCGCGCACTACCACGGTACGGCCTAGATGCCCTACGCGCTAGGCGTCGCCGGTGGAGAAAGCGCGCGGGAGAGAGGAAGAAGAGAGAACCAGAGGGAGAAGAAGAGACTGACAGTGGACCCCGGGTCCACCTGTCGGCCAGAGAGTGCACTGTGCTCTCGGGTACGACCAGCGTATATTTAATTTTAGGAGTTATTCTAAATTTATATCTAGCGTAGAACCCACGTTTTTGTCCCGAACCGTAGATTTTTCCACGCAGCACCAGTGTTCACACTGTGGTTTTTCACCACTTATTACCCTCTCACTGTAGCCACATTTTTACTGCTTATAGTTTTCCTTAAAATAGCTTTTAACAAATCTCGAGGACGAGATTTTTCTTAAGGGGGGTATTGTTGTGACACCCCAAAAATTTGGCCTTGTTTTAATGAATTAAATTTTTTGCCAGGAATTAAAACTTTGAATTTCTGAGCTCCATTTTGATTTTTAAATCATTTCCTTCCCTGTTATGATGAGTTTTTCCAAAGAGAAAAACTTTTCAAATATGTCATTGGACTTATTTAATCTGTCAAGAGAAACTTTCCCTTATTTAATATAACTAATTAAATAATTAAGTTGCTTGATCTTTACTTTCTTGAAAATGGTTTTTCAAGGTTAAATGGACATATTTGAACTACAACCATTTGATAAATTCACCTAAAATTCCAACAAAAATTTGGAGATGTCATATGATGTTTTTAAATCACTTTTATACAAAAATATCTATTATTCATGAAATATTTTGAGCTCTACACTCAATTTTTCTTCTCTGGTCCAGAGTGCATTTTGCACTACAACCCATTTAAATAATTCTTTCTAGCCTCCACCAAAATTATGGGATATTGGTAATAGCCTATGATTCAACTTTATGCAAAAACCCTGTGTTGTTATTTGAAAATTTTGAGTGAATCAACCTCTTTTCCATTTTGGTCCAGCCTTGTGATTTCTACTGCAACCCTATTTAATTTTGCTCCAAAGATCTTGTGCTTTCTCCTACTTGTAGACAGCCCTACCAAACCTCTAAACCCAGGAGCATGCACCCATTGGATTATTTTTGGTTCATGAAATAATGTCATTTATTTCCTGTCCAGAGTTGTAGTTTTGCAAAACTTGCACTAACAAGTTTGTGCTTTTCACAAACTAACCTCACCACTCTCTCTTGCATCTAAGGAGACCCTGATCTGGAGAATTTGGCCACCCCAAGAAGAGCCTAGGTACCTGTGGCATTTTGTCAAACACCTGGAGAGCATGGCCAGATTTGACATGATCTTGCATTTGCTTTGTGAACTTGGTCTCCTAACCTAACCACCATGCCCATTCACCCTCTATCTAACCCTAACCTAGCCCTGTTTCTCGCCAGCCTCTCCCGCGACCTCTAGCGTGCTCTGGCATTACGTCGAGCACATCCCGTGCACGCCCAGGGCGTGAGCAGAGCGTGCGTTTGGCACGCACGTGCGCTTGGCACGCACGTGCGCCGAGCCGACACGCTGGCCCCGCGGTTTTGGCCCGCTCTGCAGCACCACGCCACGCGCTCCCCTTCTCACTGCAACACGCCAAGCCGCCCCTCGCCACGCCCGGCAGGCCAAGAGCTAGCCGCCGCAGCCGCCCGACAGCCTCTGCCCATGTCGGCGCCACCGAACCTTCCTCCGCTCGCCAGCTCGCCCTTGGAGCAGTAGCCGCTCGTCCGCTAGCTCCTGCCACCATCCCCAGCCTCGCCACGATGCCCTGCAGCTACAGAATGGCGGTCGCCGGAGAGCTTATCCACGGCCGCCGCAGAACCGCCTTGCCACGCCTATAAAAGGAGGCCCCAAACCCATTCAAGCACACAGGCAACCTTAGAATGCTACCCTAGTTCTCCCGTGGCAGCCAATCGACCCGGGGGAGGTCTTCTTCCCCACCTCCGGCAACTGCAGCCGCCGCCACTGCCCCGGCCAATTCGGCACCACCAGGGCCTCCCACTCTCCGTTCTCTCCACCAAGAACTCCCCCTTCCCTCCGTGAACCCATCCCCCTACTCGATTTTGATCGGGAACCACCGTAGCTCCAATCACACTCTGCTCCCGAAGCTCCCTCCGCCGCGAGACTCACCGTCGACGACCCCGTCCACCCCCGAGACCGTAACACCCATCGGCGGGACCGCCTCGACCCCCTGAGCCCGTGGATGGCTTCGGTTTCTCGAACGGAGCCGCCAATCGTCGGCGGCGATCGCCGGAGCTCCGCCTCCGCTCGGGACAGAGAAAGAGGAGGGAGAAGACTGGTCAAACCTGACCAGTGGCCCCTCTGGACCCACTGTCAGCGACCCCGCGCCGTCCACGCTGGAGTAAGTGGAGGCGTAATACCCGTAATACGTCTTCTCTGTCCGAAAACGTAATCTCTTTTGAAACGTTTTCTTTTTCCTGATTTTATTAAAAACAGATTTTGACCACAACTTTGACTGGCTATAACTTTTTAATTATAACTCCAAATGAGTTGATTCTTTTTCCTACCACTCTCAAATATTGTCTAGTTTATTTTAAGATTTATTTGAAAATTTTCCAAACAACTTTTTTGTACTGTTTTTGAAATGTGTGTTAATTCAAATATATTTTAAAATAGGATTTTGGAGAAAGAGAAGAAGCTTTCAAAAATTTTGGAGAGCACCCCCACCTCTCCACACCATTAAAGGCAAGCATTCTGAACCCCGGAATAATATTTTTGGTGTGTTAGTTGACACGTTTATAACACCACCTTATATCGGAGAGCTTGTTATTTCATGTGATATGATCATTTGCATGAGGCATATTAGTGATTTCCTTGCTGTTGGAAATGAATATACCTGTGATGGTAATCACCCTCATGTGCCTTGCATGCATGCCGGAAAGGAATCCGAGAAAGCCTCTGCCTTGGGTAGGAGTGAGCTTGTCGCCGGTCCCCGTCGGGACGGTTATGTCCGGTATGGCATGGTAAGGTATATTGAGTGGTGATTTTGTTGATTGAAATATATTTTGTTTACTTGTCATGCAGGGAACTTATAAACCTCCTGAGTCGACCGTAGACCAAGTCTTGTTCCAGTAACCCCCATACTTGCTATGTACTACCACTTGTCCCTGCCGCAGGTAGGGTATGGTTCAGTAAGTCATCAACCCCTTTCAAGCACACACCGTACAGAGAGGCCATGGTGGAAGATATCGGTTGTAGCCGGTAGGCATGCCACCTGGTCCGGGGGCATGGGTGTTTCTGGTTGGGACCGAGAGGGGAGGCCACCCCTTAGAGCGCGATATAAATTTGATCCCATGCTACGCGAGGTTGTAGCCTCCCCACTTAGAGTTTTGCTTAACAAGTGTCGTGGGTGATTCCAGACACCGATGAGTTAAGCTTGTGTGTGCAAGTTAGGCGTGTTTTCAACTAAAAGGCCGTAGACGGAATTAGTCCCGATGGACTAAAGGAATCCGTTACTCGTGGGTAAAGAGTACACCCTCTGCAGAGATTAAACCTATTCGAATAGCCGTGTCCATGGTTAAGGATTACAGTCTGGGATGGGTCAAGTGTTGGTCTTAGTGTCGGTCTTCGGAGGAGATATTGTTAAACCAAACTTGGATACCGACTGGTTACTTGTGAGGACCATGATTATTATTTTGTGATGGACTAACCCATTGCATTAATTATATTATTGAGTATCCATGGGACGGTTCTACCTCCTGGATATTCATTGCGATTATTTATATGTTAACCCTTTATGTGGTGTCGCTGAGACGCCCGACTGTGGCAATGCTTGTTATTTATTTTAAAGCCCTTTATGTGGTGTCGCTCAGACGCCCGACTGTGGCATTTCTTTTAAAGCCCTTTATGTGGTGTCGCTCAGACGCCCGATTGTGGCATTTCTTTTAAAGCCCTTTATGTGGTGTCGCTCAGACGCCCGACTGTGGCATTTCTTTTAAATCCCTTTATGTGGTGTCGCTCAGACGCCCGACTGCGGCATTTTATTCCCACTCTATTACTGCTTATTCATGTTGCATGAAAATAACCTGCTTGCATGCATAAAAGATGTTTTATTTATGACTGACGATGTGAACATGGAATTTTTTTAGTGCATGATTATCAATTATATTATCCCAGTGTTCATAATGTTTGCGAGTACATTCAAAGTACTCACTGGCTTGTCCTTGGCTATTGTCTTGGCCAGATTTCTGCATGGAGAGGAGCGTTGCGGTGACAGCCTCGGGACCTAAGCAACGGTGATAGCAGCCTCGCGAAGATAGGAGTTATCCTGGTCAGTTGTTCCTGTGGGAAATGGAGTCCCATAGACACTGATGATTCACAAACCGCTTCCGCCATTGACCACTAGAAAACCCAATTGTTGTACTCACAGGCCAGAATGGTCTTGTACTACACATTTTGTACTTTTGCTTGGAATTTCTGTATCAAGTGGAGCCTCATCAGCTAACAGTAATCCTGGGGCTGATGAGCACGACGGTCTTTTCTGGAAATTTATGTCCGGAAAACCCGGTTGTGACAATACCTTTTCTACTACCCAGTTTTCTTGCATTAGATCAATCCTCACACATTGCAGGATTATAATCTAATTAAATTGTGGGATGGGAAGTAGATGAGGTAGAACCTATTACCTGTTTATTATCAAACCTTTGGGAGTTACTTCTACGTTTGCTTATTATGCCATGCTATGCTAGTAGACGTGGATTGGGTGAGTGATATCCGTGACAGATGTGAGATTGTTAATTAATGGTTTATCTAAGGTGGCAACTTAAACACACATCTGGGTGGATTGAGGCACCTGGGTATTCTAGTACTTGCCTATTTTCTTTTGGACCGCCACCCAGGCTCAAAGGGATCATGAGACTATTCATACTAGAAACTTCCGTGTGCAGCCACAAGCTATTATGGGCTCTAGCATAGTTGACTAAGTTGTGCGAACTCTTACAGTGGTAGACTAGCAGATGTAGGGGATGTAGGTGGTACGGTCTACCAGATCGTAAGGTGCTAGCGCTTCTGAAAGACTATGTCTCGGTCATCCGTCTTCTCAAACACCATGTAGTGCGAGAAACCAAACGGAGGCGATCGAGTCTTGTGGAGAAAAGTGCGCAAACCTCTACAGAGTGTAATAAACTAATCATGATTAGCCGTGTCCCCGGTTATGGACATCTTGAGTATCTAGTACTTGGATTTTCATGTGAATCTCAACATGTTACTCTAAATTAATTTTGTGGGGTTATGTTTAATGATGATGCTTAATTGGGATTGAGAATGTTGTCAACCATTCTCAATGTTTAACAACTACCATGATAGTTAAATAAATTTATTCCTTTGAAGTAGGGAAAAATTGGCTTTACGCAAAACTGTAACCATAGAGCTTTCCACCAGCCAAATATGCATATAGTATAGCTATTTCATTTCCATTACTCTCTATGTGTTACCTTGCCAGCATATTCCATGTGCTGACCCGTTTCGGGCTGCAACGTTAATGTTGCAGACTTTTCAGACGATGATTAAGGAGTGTTTAGGTCGTGGTTCTATACTCAGTGATGCCGTTGGAGTTGATGGACTCACTTATCTTCCAAGCCTTCCGCTGTTATCGTTATTAGATGGCCTTAAGGCATATTTATTGTAATAAGTTCTCTTTTGAGACACTCGATGTAATAAGTGTGTGATTGCTACTCTGCTATAAATCCTCCGAGTACTGTGTGGTGTCAGCATTACTGATCCAGGGATGACACCGGAGCACAGAGATCAAACTGTTTGAGGTCTGGTCGCTATAGAGATGGTATCAGAGCACACGCTGACTGTAGGACACGACCACTAAGCTAAAAGACCTAGATCACTATTCACTCTCTTCTCTTCTGACTTCTCATCTTTTCTACTCTTTAGGATGGCGGATGCAAGGAACAAGTTCACACAACCGGATGAAGATACACCCTTTGGACGACACTTGAAGGAAGTCACTAGATACCTGAATATAGGAGTACCTAGCTTCACGGGAACCTACAACGCCACTTTACCTGAAGAAGAGCGCTAGATGATTCAAGTTCAAGTTCCAGGCAGGACGTTCATGCCAGTCACTGAGCCCATAGAGTTTTCTTTTGATGCACCAACTTGGAGTCTAGGAAAGAGCATGGCAGCTCACATCGCCATGGGACGCATTGGAGAAGTCTACCGCAAGGATCTCAAGGATACTATCTACCAGATTTGTGGGCGCCGAGATGAGCACTGGGAGATGATCAGCACCAGGAAGGATAGGTCAATCGCAGCTTTTATCCAGGAGTTAAATCAGCACATTCGACGACAGGAGAACCAGATGTGCGCCGACATGATAGATCTGAGGAAGGCTAAGACTAGAATCAAGGAACTGGAGGAAGAACTCAAGGCTACATGTGAAGATTATGAAGAGGAAATTGAAGTATTGGTGGAGAAGAATGACGACCTGATCAAGAAGATTGGAATATTTATGGGAGGCCCTACGCCAGTAGATGAAGACGAAGAACCCAAGGAAATTAGCCCGGAAGACTACATCATCATCGGCGGCACCGACTCGGAACCAGATAGTAGCGATGATGACTATGTTGATGAAGCTGGAGCAGATATCATGGAGTCTGCAACTGAAGAATATTTCTAGTAGACCACCCCATTAGTAGTAGTAGTCCACCATGTAAATATAGTAGTCCGAGCACTTTTGCGATAGTTAGATCGATTGTATGCCTTTGTTTGATTGATTGAAGTGAATTGTTTGTTTTTGCCTCATGTGCATATGGGTAGTGTTTTCTCTTTAGACCCCCTCTATTCTTATACTCATCTTTTCTAAACCCTCAGATGCCTCCGAGATGTGACCCCGGATTTGCCTTTCCACCGGAGCTCACCCAGTTGATCCAGCATCAGAACACATTGATGCAGTTGCTAGTTCAGAATCAGAATCAGGGGAACAACAACAACAACCCACCACCACCACCACCACCTGTTGACCACTTAGCCCGTTTTCTTAGGCTGAATCCGCCGGTGTTTTCCAGTAGCACCGAGCCGATAGTAGCAGATGATTGGCTCTGCAAGACAGCTAGGGAGTTGACCACAGCAGGATGCACAAATGCGGAGAAGGTGAAGTTTGCCGCACATCAGCTAGAAGGACCCACATCATCATGGTGGGAGAATTTCACAGCCACTTTCCCTGTCGACACTGTCACATGGGACCAGTTTCAGTAGGCTTTTCGTACTGCACATGTTTCAGCAGGAGCTATGGCCATGAAGAAGCGTGGGTTTTGCAAGTTGCGCCAAGGAGGATGGACAGTTGGCCAGTATGTGGAGGAATTTAGTAAGCTAGCACGTTATGCCCCAGATGACGCTGCTACGGATGCATCAAAGCAGGAGAAGTTTCTGGAAGGACTAAATGATGAGTTGAGCATGCAGTTGATAGTAGCAACCTTCAACAACTACCAGGAGTTGGTAGATCATGCTCTTATGATTGAAGGGAAGCAACAGCAGATTGAGAACCGCAAGAGGAAGTATGGACAAGGAAAGTACAATTCAGGAGCTCAGCAGAAGCCACGTTTTACCCCTAGACCGGGAGGACATTTTCAGCATACCCATGGAGGAGGTAGCTCGCACAATCACAATGGCACCAAGAATGGTAATGGCAATGGAGGAAGCAACGGTCAGAACCGCACCAACCCATCAACCCCAGCCAAGAAGGACCTGAGCCAAGTCACTTGCTTTAAGTGTTAGAAGGCCAGACATTATGCCAATGAATGTCCTGAAGGCCAAAATGGCAACGGAAGTTCTGGGAAGAAGCCAAACCCTTTCAACAGGGGACAGGTGAACCACGTTAGCGTGGAGGAGGTTGAAGCTCAGCCCGATGCAGTAATAGGTAAGTTTTTGGTTAAGTCATTTACTGCACTCGTTCTTTTTGATACTGGTGCATCGCATTCATACATCTCAAGGGGATTTGTGGATAAGTATAACCTATCAACCCAAGCCCTTAGGTCACCCATGTTAGTAACCTCGCCAGGAGCAGAGTATGTGGCTAGTCTATGGTGTGATCGGTTACCATTAAGGATTGGTAACTATGTTTTTCCCTCAGACCTAATAGTATTGGAATCCCAAGGATTAGATGTTAGGCATGGATTGGTTATCAAAGTATGAAGGGAATATTGAATGTGCTAGCAAGTCAATTTTGCTTACCACCCCAGAAGGGAGAAGGATCAAGTATGTATCCCGACATGTGCCAAAGAGGACTCAAGTAAATTGCCTAACAGGAGTTGTGCAGGAGGAAGTACCAGTGGTAAGGGATTTTCCTGAAGTATTTCCGGAGGAGTTGCCAGGCATGCCATCGGATAGAGATATTGAGTTTTTGATTGAGCTATTGCCAGGCACAGGGCCAATATCAAAGAGACCATATAGGATGCCAGCAAAGGATTTGGTGGAAATTAAGAAGCAGATTAAGGAGTTACTGGATAAGGGATATATTCGCCCAAGTTCTTCACCTTGGGGATCGCCAGTACTACTAGTGGAGAAGAAGGACGGATCGTTAAGGATGGTTGTTGATTATCGAGGATTGAATGAAGTAACGATCAAGAACAAGTACCCACTACCAATGATCAACGATCTGTTTGATCGATTGCAAGGAGCTAAGGTATTTTCCAAGATCGATCTGCGATCAGGATACCACCAGTTGAAGATTCGAGAACAGGATATTCCGAAGACAGCTTTTACTACCAGGTATGGGCTGTATGAGTATACCGTTATGTCATTTGGTCTGACTAACGCACCTGCCTATTTTATGAACATAATGAACAAAGTATTTATGGAGTTTTTGGATAAGTTCATCGTAGTGTTCATTGATGATATCCTGGTTTACTCGAAGAATGAAGAGGAGCATAAGGAGCATTTGCGTTCGGTACTTGGGAAGCTCAGAGAACATCAATTATATGCCAAGTTTAGCAAATGTGAGTTTTGGTTGAAGGAAGTAGGATTCCTCGGACACATTATATCTGGAGAAGGTATAGCAGTAGATCCCGCTAAAGTTGAAACCGTGACCAAGTGGGAAGCCCCAACAACAGTTGGAGAGATCCGGAGTTTTCTTGGACTCACAGGATACTACCAGAGATTTATTGAGAATTTCTCAAAGATTGCGAAGCCTATGACTGAGTTGTTGAAGAAAGATACCAAGTTCATATGGACAAAGGAATGTGAGGCTAGTTTCCAGGAATTGAAGAAACGCTTGGTTACCTCACCAGTGTTGATTTTGCCAGACCATACCAAGGATTATGAGGTGTATTGTGACGCTTCACGTTGAGGACTTGGAGCAGTGCTTATGCAGGAAGGGAGAGTTGTTTCATATGCTTGAAGAGAACTGAAGCCTCATGAGTTGAATTATGCCACACATGATTTGGAGTTAGCAGCCGTAGTGCATGCTTTGAAAACATGGAGACATTTCCTCATTGGAAACCATTGTGAGGTGTACACGGATCATAAGAGTTTGAAGTACATTTTCACACAGAAGGAGTTAAACCTCAGACAAAGGAGATGGTTGGAGCTTATCAAGGATTATGATATGAAACTGCATTATCACCCCGGAAAGGCTAATGTAGTAGTTGACACATTAAGCCGTAAGAGCCATGTCAATACGTTAATGACGGGAGAAATACCCAAGGAGTTAGCAGAAAATCTTCGTGAACTATGTTTGGAAATAGTTCCGAGAGGCTATGTAGCAGCATTGGAGATTCAGTCAACTTTGATGGATAGAATTATAGAAGCTCAGAAAACTGACAAAGAGATTGCCGCTATAAAGGAGAAACTGAGCAAAGGAAAAGCTAAAGGATTTCGTGAGGATGAGCACGACACCCTATGGTTTGAAGACCGCGTTTATGTGCCCAATGACCCGGAGATTAGGAAGTTGATACTGCAAGAGGCACACGATTCACCGTATTCAATTCACCCAGGAAACACTAAGATGTATTTGGATTTGAAGGATATTTTCTGGTGGACCGGAATGAAGAAGGATATTGCGGAGTACGTAGCAGTTTGTGATGTATGTCAGAGAGTAAAGGCAGAGCATCAAAAGCCAGCAGGATTGTTACAACTATTGCCGATACCCGAATGGAAGTGGGATAAGCTAGGCATGGATTTTATCACGGGATTGCCCAGGACTCGTTCAGGCTATGACTCAATTTGGGTTGTAGTCGATCGATTGACGAAAGTAGCTCATTTCATCCCAGTAAAGACCACTTACACCAGTGCTAAGTTGGCAAAGATATACATGACCAGGATCGTATGTCTGCATGGAGTTCCAAGGAGTATCGTATCAGATAGAGGAACCCAGTTTACCTCAAAGTTCTGGAAGCAGTTGCATGAAACTTTGGGTACCAGGTTAGAATTCAGTACAGCATTTCATCCATAGACAGATGGACAGACCGAGAGAGTCAATCAGATTTTGGAGGATATGCTGAGAGCTTGTGCGCTAGATTACGGATCTAGTTGGGACGATAATTTGCCATATGCAGAGTTCTCTTACAAGAACAGTTACCAAACCAGTTTAAAGATGGCCCCTTTCGAAGCTTTGTACGGAAGGAGGTGCAGGACACCGTTATCATGGGACGAAGTTGGAGACCGCCAGTTGTTTGGACCTGACTTGATTAAAGAGTTTGAACAGAAGGTGAAGTTGATTCACGATAGGCTCAAGGTAGCCCAGTCCAGGCAGAAAAGTTATGCAGATTCTAAACGTAAGGAGACAGTTTACGAAGTGGGAGATAGAGCTTATCTTCGAGTATCTCCACTTCGGGGAACAAAGCGTTTTGGAGTTAAAGGGAAGTTAGCGCCGCGATTTGTAGGACCATATCGAGTTTTGGAGCGTATGGGAGAAGTGACCTACAAGTTGGAATTGCCCGAAGGATTGTCAGGAGTTCATGATGTGTTCCATGTTTCTCAGTTAAAGAAGTGTCACGTGGAGATGGCTGACATACGCTTGAGAGACACAGTGCCATTGGAAACTATTCAGTTGGATAATGATTTGACCTACGAAGAGAAACCAATTAAGATCCTCGAGTTTGCCAGCCGAGTTACCCGCAGCAAGGTTATCAAGTTTTGCAAAGTTCAGTGGAGCCACCACACAGAGGATGAAGCCACCTGGGAACGAGAGGAAGATTTGCTCAAAGACCACCCTCACCTATTTTCTAGCCAACCCGAATCTCGAGGGCGAGATTCATCTTAAGGGGGGTAGGTTTGTAACATCCCAAATTTTCAATTTGGAATGTTATACATTAGATCATCATGCATATCATATTTTATTTTTGCTTTTTGGTTGATCCTAGAAATTCTACGCAACTCAATGACCCACGGAGAGAGTTGGGGATTTCGTTATTTTCATATTTGAGTTTTCTCAAATTTTGAGAATAGGATCATTTGATTTTATTTATTTTATCATCAGTTATTTCTACTACAAAAATATGAGAGAGGGAATAAAATGACTTTCCCAAAATAAAGAAATATTGAGGATTTAATAATAAAATCAAATAAGATTTTATTTCGGAGTTTTTCGGTGTTTTATTTGAATTTAGAAAAAATGTGCGTTTTTCAAAATTTCATTTAGGTCCCAAATAAATGTTCACCTTGTGCGGCTTGATTTTAGAAGCCCGTGAAAATTTATTTCGGAATTTTTGGAGTAAGTTTAGTATTTCTTTTTATTTTTTTCCGAGCGGAATAATTTAAAAAAAACGAACCGACCTACGGGCCGTGTCCGACTAGGACTCCGGCCCGAGGGGGGCGCCTTTATAAGCCGGGGCAGCCCACCCGGGGGAAACCCTAGCCCAGTCGCCGCCCTAGCCGCCCGCCCCAGCCGCCGCTTCCGCCGCCGCCGCCGCTCGCCTCCCGTGCCGCCGTCGCCGGACACCGCCGCCGCCGCCGAGGTTCGCCGCCGCCGCCTCGACTTCCGTGCCAACGTTTAAAAAAAAGATTGGTTTTCGTCAGTTTTTTTAGTTCGTTTTTTTAAATAGATCAGTTTTTCCGGTTTATTTAAATAGCGAGCGTTCGTCCGTTCGTTCGTTCTAGCGAGCGTTCGTCGTTTTTTCTTTTTTCTCGGATTAAATCCGCGATTTTCTGATCGCGATTCCTAATCCGATTTTCGTTTTAGTGTAACTTTTCGCTCGTTTATCGGAATCAGGCGATTCAAGCGCCTAGAGTTTCGTCTCGAAACCCTCTATCCGTTTAACCAACTTAAACAAGATTTTTATACTGTAAAATTTTCCCTAGATCCAGATTACTAGAACGAAGTTGTCTTCTTTCGCCGTTTGACTTTCGTTGCTTCGTTCGATTTGATTCTTTTTGCCAACCGGAGTTCTTAAGTTGAACCTTCTGGTTAGATCTCTTATTTGAGTTTTACCTGTGAATTAGATGAGTACTTATTGTATGCTTGTTTGTTTGTCTGTGATAGAATACCCAGAGTGCGCCGCCTGTTACTTCGAATCGTTAGGTTTCGCGGATCATCAGCAAGGCAAGTAACACTTTGATCATACCTTTTCTACTACCCAGTTTTCTTGCATTAGATCAATCCTCACACATTGCATGATTAGGATCTAATTAAATTGTGGGATGGGAAGTAGATGAGGTAGAACCTATTACCTGTTTATTATCAAACCTTTGGGAGTTACTTCTACGTTTGCTTATTATGCCATGCTATGCTAATAGACGTGGATTGGGTGAGTGATATCCATGACAGATGTGAGATTGTTAATTAATGGTTTATCTAAGGTGGAAACTTAAACACACATCTGGGTGGATTGAGGCACCTGGGTATTCCAGGACTTGCCTATTTTCTTTTGGACCGCCACCCAGGCTCGAAGGGATCATGAGACTATTCATACTAGAAACTTCCGTGTGCAGCCACAAACTATTATGGGCTCTAGCATAGTTGACTAAGTTGTGCGAACTCTTACAGTGGTAGACTAGCAGATGTAGGGGATGTAGGTGGTACGGTCTACCCGATTGTAAGGTGCTAGCGCTTCTGAAAGACTATGTCTCGGTCATCCGTCTTGTCAAACACCATGTAGTGCGAGAAACCAAACGGAGGCGATCGAGTCTTGTGGGGAAAAGTGCGCAAACCTCTGCAGAGTGTAATAAACTAATCATGATTAGCCGTGTCCCCGGTTATGGACATCTTGAGTATCTAGTACTTGGATTTTCATGTGAATCTCAACATGTTACTCTAAATTAATTTTGTGGGGTTATGTTTAATGATGATGCTTAATTGGGATTGAGAATGTTGTCAACCATTCTCAATGTTTAACAACTACCATGATAGTTAAATAAATTTATTCCTTTGAAGTAGGGAAAAATTGTCTTTACGCAAAACTGTAACCATAGAGCTTTCCACCAGCCAAATATGCATATAGTATAGCTATTTCATTTCCATTACTCTCTATGTGTTACCTTGCCAGCATATTCCATGTGCTGACCCGTTTCGGGCTGCAACGTTAATGTTGCAGACTTTTCAGACGATGATAAAGGAGTGTTTAGGTCGTGGTTCTATACTCAGTGATGCCGTTGGAGTTGATGGACTCACTTATCTTCCAAGCCTTCCGCTGTTATCGTTATTAGATGGCCTTAAGCCATATTTATCGTAATAAGTTTTCTTCTAAGACACTCGATCTAATAAGTGTGTGATTGCTACTCTGCTATAAATCCTCCGAGTACTGTGTGGTGTCAGCATTACTGATCCAGGGATGACACCGGAGCACTGAGATCAGACTGTTTGAGGTCTGGTCGCTACATCTTCCCTTTGCCCTTTTTCTTGAAACTAGTGGTTTTGTTAACCATCAACACTTGATGCTCCTTCTTGATTTTTACCTCCGCAGCTTTTAGCATTGCGAAGAGCTCGGAATAGTCTTATCCATCCCTTGCATATTATAGTTCATCATGAAGCTTTTGTAGGTTGGTGGCAGTGATTGAAGAACTCTGTCAATGACACTATCACCGGGAAGAGTAACTCCCAGTTAAGTCAAGTGGTTGTGGTACCCAGACATTCTGAGTGTATGTTCACTGATAGAACTATTCTCCTCCATCTTGCAGCTGTAGAACTTATTCGAGACTTCATATCTCTCAATCCAGGCATTTGCTTGAAATATTAACTTCAACTCCTGGAACATCTCATATGCTCCATGACGTTCAAAACGTCATTGAAGTCCCGGTTCTAAGCCGTAAAGCATGGCACACTGAACTATCGAGTAGTCATCAGCTTTGCTCTGCCAGAAGTTCATAACGTCTAGAGTTTCTCCTGCAGCGGGTTTTGCACTTAGCGGTGCTTCTAGGACGTAATTCTTCTGTGCAGCAATGACGATAATCCTCAAGTTACGGACCCAGTCCGTGTAGTTGCTACCATCATCTTTCAACTTAGCTTTCTCTAGGAACGCATTAAATTTCAAAGGAACAGTAGCACATGCCATTTATCTACAACAATATAGACATGCAAAATACTATCAGGTACTAAGTTCATGATAAATTAAAGTTCAATTAATCATATTACTTAAGAACTCCCACTTAGATAGACATACCTCTAGTCATCTAAATGATCATGTGATCCATATCAACTAAACCATGTACGATCATCACGTGAGATGGAGTATCTTTCAATGGTGAACATCACTATGTTGATCATATCTACTATATGATTCACGCTTGACCTTTCGGTCTCAGTGTTCCGAGGCCATATCTGCATATGCTAGGCTCGTCAAGTTTAACCCGAGTATTCTGCGTGTGCAAAACTGGCTTGCACCCATTGTATGTGAACGTAGAGCTTATCACACCCAATCATCACGTGGTGTCTCGGCACGACGAACTGTAGCAACGATGCATACTCAGGGAGAACACTTATACCTTGAAATTTAGTGAGAGATCATCTTATAAGTGATATGATATGGCTATCATCATCTTGTGACTTTGATCTCCATCTCCAAAGCATTGTCATGATCACCATCATCACCGGCTTGACACCTTGATCTCCATCGTACCATCCTTGTCGTTTCGCCAACTATTGCTTCTATGGCTATCGCTACCGCTTAGTGATAAAGTAAAGCAATTACATGGTGATTGCATTTCATACAATAAAGCGACAAACATATGGCTCCTGCCAGTTGCCGATAACTGTTACAAAACATGATCATCTCATACAACAATTTATATACCATCACGTCTTGACCATATCACATCACAACAAGCCCTACAAAAACAAGTTAGACGTCCTCTACTTTGTTGTTGCAAGTTTTACGTGCTACTACGGGCTTCTAGCAAGAACCATTCTTACCTACGCATCAAAACCACAACGATTTTTCGTCTAGTGTGTTGTTTTAACCTTCAACAAGGACCGGGCGTAGTCAAACTAGATTCAACTAAAGCTGGAGAAATAGACACCCGCTAGCCACCTGTGTGCGAATCACGTCGGTAGAACTGGTCTCATGAACGTGCCCATGTAATGTCGGTCCGGGCCACTTTATCCAACAATATCGCCGAATCAAAGTAAGACGTTGTTGGTAAGCAGTAGGACTATTATCGCCCAGAACTCATTGTGTTCTACTCGTGCATATAACATCTACGCATAGACCTGGCTCGGATGCCACTGTTGGGTAATGCCGTATTTCAAAAAAAATCCTACGATCACGCAAGTATAGGGGATGCATAGCAATGAGATGGGAGAGTGTGTCTACGTACCCTCGTAGACCGAAAGCGGAAGCGTTTATCAACGCGGTTGATGTAGTCGTACACCTTCACGATTTGTCTCGATCAAGTACCGAACGTACGGCACCTCCGCGTTCAACACACATTCAGCTCGATGACGTCCTGGCCTTCTTGATCCAACAAGAGGGGCGAAGTAGTAGATGAGTTCCGGCAGCACGATGGCGTGGTGACGGTGTTGGTGAAGAACAATCTCCGTAGGGCTTCGCCTAAGCACTACGAAAACTATGACAAAGGATAAACTAGAGGGGACGGGTTGCCGGCACACGGCTTGGTGTTTCTTGATGTGTCTTGGGTGCTAGCCTTGCCCCTCTATTTATATGTTGAGCCTTGGGGTCGAAACCTGGAGTAAAAGCCTCCACAAAGTCGGTTTCACCTGAAAGGCAAGAGTCCTTCTCGGACTCCAGGGCCAGATGCCAGAGTTCCTGGCGTCTGGACCCAGACGCCAGGGACCCTGGCGGCTGGCCCCTAGACTCCACAAAACTTCCTTTTGCGCTTTCCAAAAACCTTGTGGGCTTTCCCCATTGGCCCAAATAAAGCGTTCTCGTACCCAAACCTTTCGGGAAACATCCGGAACCCCTTCCGGTGAATTCCGGAACCCTTCCGGAGACCAAAAACTATTATCCCATATATCAATCTTTATCTCCGGACCATTCCGGAGTTCCTCGTCATGTCTGTGTTCTCATCCGGGACTCCAAACAACATTCGGTCACCAACATACATAACTCATATAATACTATATCGTCAATGAATGTTAAGCGTGCGGACCCTACGGGTTCAAGAACTATGTAGACATGACCGAGACACCTCTCTGGTCAATAACCAATAGCAGAACCTGGATGCCCATATTGGCTCCTACATATTCTACGAAGATATTTATCGGTCGAACCGCATAACAACATACGTTGTTCCCTTTATCATCGATATGTTACTTGCCCGACATTCGATCGTCGGTATCCTCATACCTAGTTCAATCTCGTTACCGAAAAGTTTCTTTACTCGTTCCGTAATGCATCATCCTGCAACTAACTCATTAGTCACATTGCTTGCAAGGCTTTATAGTGATGATCATTACCGAGAGGGCCCAGAGATACCTCTTCGATACACAGAGTGACAAATCCTAATCTCGATCTATGCCAGCTCAACAAACACCATCGGATTCACCTGTAGAGCATCTTTATAATCACCCAGTTATGTTGTGACGATTAATATCACACTAAGTGTTCCTCTGGTATTCGGGAGTTGCATAATCTCATAGTCATAAGAACATGTATAAGTCATGAAGGAAGCAATAGCAATAAACTAAACGATCATAGTGCTAAGCTAACAGATGGGTCTTGTCCATCACATCATTCTCTAATGATGTGATCCCGTTCATCAAATGACAACACATGTCCATGGCTAGGAAACTTAACCATCTTTAATTAACGAGCTAGCCAAGTAGAGGCATGCTAGGGACACTTTGTTTGTCTATGTATTCACACATGTACTAAGTTTCCGGTTAATACAATTCTAGCATGAATAATAAACATTTATCATGATATAAGGAAATATAAATAACAAATTTATTATCGCCTCTAGGGCATAATTCCTTCACCCACGTAGCTGCTTCAGTTACTTAAGTGCAGGTGCATTGGGTCACTGACATGTGGGCCCAACAGGCATCTGGTCCACATGTCAGTGACGCAACTGGACTTGCAGTTAAGTCAGTCAAGCTCAGTCCATATCTTACGTAGGTATGCCATTGCTTGCTATAAATACTGCGCCTCCCACGACATTCGGAAGAATGCTCACGTTCATTGCTATCTACTCCCCCTCCCTCTCACGTCGACCACCAGGGCATCGCCCCTCCCAAGCCCTAGGCGCCCCTCGCTGCACCGCACGAAAGGTCATGCGTCGCAGTTCCGTTCCTCGCCGCCACTAGTCGAGGAGGACGCGTCGGTGTCCCGCTCCTCGCTGCGATGCGTCAAGGTGGACGCGTCGGCATTCCCAATCTCGCCAGCACGCGCGTCGAAGGACGTGTCGGCTCCCCGCTACGAGGAGAATGCCGCGCCGCCCACCGAGCCCCCATCCTAGAGGAGATTTGGAAAGAAATGGATATCGCCTTGTGGGAGGCTTTGCCTCCGGCAGAGCGCACCAAAATAGAGGTGGAGAAGAAGGTCGAGGAAGAGAAGCGTGCCGCGGGGCAAGCTGCCTGGAAGGCCTATGTCGCGTCTGAGAGAGTCAGGCAATTGGCTCTTTGGAAGAAGGCTCGTGTGAGGGCCGTGAGGGTGGCGGAGGACGCCCATGCCAAAGCCCTGAGTGCAGTCGGGCCCAAGCGCCTCATCTACTCTTGGCGGTACGTGGACCGGGTGCACGCTTCCAGTGAGGAGGAGTACCTGTTGGCGCCGGATCACCACACCGGTGAGATCGCACTCGCCCACCGGCAAGCTGCCAATCAGCACCTTGCGAGTTGCGAGGCTGAGGAAGAGGCGTTGTGTCAGCGCGCTGGGAAACGACCGCGCACCAGGGCACTCATGGTGCGCCGCAAGCGCTCCTACGAGTGTCATGGCTTTTATTAGGAATATAATTTAGTTTCGTAAGGCGATCTCATTAGTTTTGGGACGCAAATGATAAATCCTGAATGTTTGGGAATTATTAGCGTCCTTAATTAAGTATGTAAAAGGAAAAGTTTGGAAACCTTGTGTATCCGTACACATTTTTTAAGTACGTGCATATAGCACAAAATTTACTATATACTATCGCACTACATGTCTCTCTCTATATATGCTTGCAGACTGTGCTACTCCTTCCGTCCAGGTGAATAAGTCATCTTTGGTTGTGCACCGTGACCAAGGAGGGAAGACTTATACACCTAGACGGAGAGAGTACTACTATTACTTATGTATGTGCAAATGCACGTTTTAACATTACGATGCGGTTTTTGTAAAAGTAGAAAAATAGCACTAGTCAAGCTTGTGAAACGATTCAATGCAAAACAAATGCAAAAATGCTCATTTGGTTGTTTACTTTTAGCTTCCTTCTCTGTGGTTATTGCTCTATCATACTTTGTATGGAGTATCTCACTGGTTGGGAAGGCATGCAAATTCCCAAACCGCTTCCTACACCCTGTATCAAATTTTTTGCCTAACAAGCTGTGCCGTTGGAATTCCAACTTTTTTTTGAGGGAATGATGTTGGAATTCCAACTTGAGTACTACTACTAGGAGTACCAGGGGCCAGTTCTTTTAGGCTTCTAGATTAGTAATATCTTAACTACTACCTCCGTCCTGATTTATTGGTCCCCATTGTAACCTGTGCCAAATTTTGACCATAAATTTAACTAATGAAATGTTTGTGCATGTCACATGCACTAACATTTTAACAGTTAAATCTTTGGTTAAAATTTAGCATACATTACAATGGTGATGAAAAAACCAGGATGGAGGTACTAGTAGTAGTTTAGAATCCCAAATAAATGAGTGAGGCGCCTTAATGTTTCTCTCCACTTTGACTAGTCTTATGGGAAAAGCTGGGGAAGAGACGGCTTATTTTTTAAGCCGCCGAAAGAACTGGCCCTAGGAGTAGTAGCTAGGGATACTAGGAGTAGTAGCTAGGGATCGAGTGTGCGAGATGAACCAGAGAAAGTAAATGCAAAGAGATGAAATGCAAAAAAGACGGAGGGATGTGATGGTTGCTTGTCCGTTTATTTTACCAGGGCACTTATTACTGGGACTGGTTGGGTTTTGTGATATGTCGGCTTTACTGTCGTGCCACGAGCGGGGTGAGACTCCCGTGCAGCGCCGCCCTCTACGCTAGTACTACATCGGTCATGGTTTATTAGTCCCCCATTGAATTTTACTGAAGATTTAACTGACAAAATGTTAGTGCATGTCAACAAAAACTATATCATTGGATTCGTATTTGAACATAGTTTTCAATGATATAATTTTAGGTGACATGCATGAGAATTTATCATACTATATATAATGTTAGTTAAATTTTTGGTCGTACTAATCTATAGTAAGGTGCCCATGCGTTGCATGGAACAGTGAAATGCATTGATCGGGGAGTTGTTTATTTTGACAAAGGATGTGGGGGTCATCTCATGTGTAACGGGTATTGATAGGTTTCTTCGGATATTATTTCATCTCTAGAGGTCACAAAAATCTAGGTGAAATAGATAAAAAAAGTATCTTTTGCAAACAAAAGCGTTCAACTATTCAACCTGCATCCAAAACTTGTGAAGAAATAACACTTATTGTGCTTTGCAAGAAATGATCTTTAAGAATTAGTTTTTGAGTATTGATTGTTATACATGTTGGCTACAGATGACATGGCACTTTCTTATAGTCAACAGTTGGCTATACTATTAAGTACTCCCTCCGTCCCAAAACTCTTGTCTTAAATTTGTCTAGATACGGATGTATCTAATACTAAAACGTGACTTGATACATCTGTATTTAGACAAATCTAAGACAAGAATTTTGGGACGGAGGGAGTATTAACCATGCTCTTATACACCTAGATGGAGGGATTAAATCAGGATGATTTGGAAAGGGGCAGAGGAGATGTAAGAAATGGTTCATCATAAGTCTTTCACCAATACTGTAGTAAAAATTCTCAGTTAATCTCATAAATAGAAAGCGAGAACTCTAGTGGAGCAAAAGCATACATGGAAGATTCTAGACTAAACCATAAATGGATAAACTTTTACTCAAGCACGATACTCTAATAGAGCAAGATCATGCATGGAAGGTTCTATACTATATAAATAAGAAGTCTCCACATGCTTAGACAGCGGATTACATTGAGCGAAGACTAATGATCATCATTTAACTTGGTAATGCATATGTCCAGGTGAACCTCCTTGGAGTCCCCGTGCACCATGTTGGGGGGGGGGGATATCATACCATGCGTCTTCCATGTCCACATCGGCGGGAAGGTCCCAGCTCCGCACAGTCCTAGTCAGTGTCATGGAGCGGGTGTGGCCCACATACCCATGAGGGGCAGTAACAGTGAGCACACACCCGTACATCAGCCTCGTGTTAGTGTCAGCGTCAGCGGCATCGCCCCTGACGCACACTACAGAGACGGGGCGGCGGCCTGCGCGGGCCTCGCCGGTGCCCACGATCAAGAGGAAGATGTTGTCTTCCTCCTCCGAGACTAGCAGGCGGCGGTGATCCTCCAGTGACTCTGGCACGGTGAACAGGTAGCACATCTCATACTTGATGTTCTCCGCCAAGGGCCAGTAGTGATCGCCGGACGCCTGCGTGAGGTGATGCACAAGGTCCGCCGGCGAGCCCCAAACCGGCATCGGGCACTCATAGCAGTAGACGAAGGGCTCCTTGGAGGCATCGACCAGGCCGTCCATGAAATGGGAGTGGCTGTAGGGGACGTTGTGCCAGTTGAATATATGAGTAAGTTACTACGAGATTTAGTCCGAATAAGCACAAAATAAATCATGACGTCTATAATAGAGATTAAACTAATCATGTGGACTAGCATAGTGATGAACAGATCGAATCTAGGACACAAACTAGAAACATGAATTCTACCACGATTTCGAACAGGAAGGACATAAACACATACGGTGCAACGGGAGCAGCACCGTTGGCATTAAGGTTGTTGCCCATGTCGTTGAGGAAGAGGTTGACGAGGTAGGGGAAGAAGTCATCGTCAGTGAAGTCATCACTGCCAGCAGTCGCGAGAGTGCGCTCCCCAAATTTCAACAGCGTCCACCGAATGGAGCGCGGGAGGAAGTGGCTGTAGGGGACGTTGCAGCCGCCGAATGGAGCGTAGGAGTAGCACACGAAGCAATAGTTGGTGCTCCTCCCTAGTCTCTATCTCTACTCTTATCTCTATCTCTACTACTCTTCTTTCTTTTTTATAATATACTAGTAGCTGTCAAATAGAATAGTACTGCGCCGCCCGCTGCACGCCTGGCTGAACACTCCTCCTCGCCTCCATCAAACGCCTCCGTTAAACCCGCATGCAAACCGAGAAACCTACTCCGGCCCGTGGGAGGAAATTTGCAGGTTGCCGTTGGAGAATAATAGAGTCACGTCCAATCCATTTGAGTTAATTGTGTGTATGATTCTCCCTCTATAAAAAGTTAATTGCATCCTTAATCTTGTATTCTAAGTACTCTATGGGTTCCACTATCAGTATAGTGTACATGAGTTGCAGGCTGGCTACAGATTCGTACAGAAAGTTAAAAAGAAGCAAATCCATCCTTAATCTTGTATTCTAAGTACTCTGTGGGTTCCACTCCCAGTACAGTAGCGAAAGAAGTATATATTAAAAATATATAAAAAGCTACAGTTTAGGATAGAATTCGAACTCAGGTCATCGCGTTGCAAGCATCTGGCCCGGACCAGTACACCAGGTGTTCATTGCGGACGATGCAAGAGATAAACCTTTATAGCAATGAGTCCGTCCGTTGCAACGGGTCCAAAGTAGAATAGGGCGTAGTATTAGGTATTGTAGGGAGTACCAGTACTGTGATCACTCAAGCAAGTTGTCTGGCATCAATATGACCCTACGCTGCAGGTATGTGTCTCGTAAGTCAAGCGGTGTGTTGTAGTCATCATCACCTGTCCACTTCCCGTAGCACATATTCGCTTCTCCATCTTTGTACGCACATAATCGTCCAATCTTCCATCCCCAATAAGGCGCCTCCCACCTCTTTCAAAACCCAAGCACTAACGATGGCAGAACCGAGCAGCGTCCGCCGAAAGAGTGGCTGGAATTCACTCCCCACAGAGGTAATCAAGCTCATTATTTCACGTGTGGACAATCTCAGTACCATGCCACTCGCCACGTGCTCGTCAGGGCTGTACCTTTTACTCAAAGCCCTCAGGCCGGAGCTTTTTAAGCCAGCTCCTTGCTTGCTGATGCCGCCTGATCTTCAGAAATGGCATGTCACACAGCATAACGATCGCGGGGTGGTGAGTATCAACCCCCTTGACTGCGATCCGAACCCCGTCACCCTCAACTACATTAATGGTATGTACTGGGTCGGCATGAACACATCTTAGATGGTGCTCGTCGACGGTTGCGTCAGCTGGATGCTCGTGGAGGTCTACACCCGGCGATTGATCCCCCTTCCTTCGATTAAAAATGCACTGCTTTGGCACCGCGGACCAGAATACTTGGAATCTTACAGTAGCCAACATGATACCAAGTTTGATTTGCTCAAGGTTGTAATCTGCCAAGTGCCCATAAGATCTGCGAATTATAAAGACTTCAGGCTAATTGCGTTCTTCAACCACGGTCTCGCCTATCTGACAGGTCACTACGGTAAGTGGATAAATCTGCACGTCCATCGCAGGATCATACATCCTCCATGGTTCTCTGATGCCATTGAACATAAGGGCTTCATTTACGTTGTCGACTCCTTCTATGGCTGGACGTATTGCTGGCCTACTCCAGTCATCGCTACAAACGGCTGTTATAGCAGTATGTTACTTCCCTATGATATCATGATGGCTTGCTTATATTACTGTCAACATTTACTGAAAAAATATTCATGCTCATAACATGTTGTTCTTAAGATTGACTACACTAAGAGCCCTTTTTTATTTGACTCCAACTTGATATGACGTTGTAGGCTGCCTAGTGTCCCTACCCTTCCTAATCCCAGAACCTTTCAAAGAAAAGTGGCATGGCAGTTGCACGTGGTTCCTGTCTCGATCAGACGACGGCGAACGATTGTTGATCGTTCGCATGTACCAGACGTGTTGTTTCGTGGAATACAATCACAGTCACTGCAAGGTCTTTGATCAGGATCCCAGCTTCTCTGGGCCTTCAGGAATTTTTGACTAGAGGCTGGTAAGTAGCCTTGGTACACGCTCTCTATTTCTCGGACTGAATTATCCGATTAACTAGGAGATAACCGACGACAAGGATTATGATGGCAACGCAGTTTCGTTCATCAGGAAAAACTGTGTGTACACAACATACCATGCGTCTCTGCATGCACCATATCCTGATATGTGCCGCCATGCTCTCTAGCCCAAATTAGGAGAGAGGATCGCAAGTATCAGACTTCGACCTGCAGGCTAGAGTTTCCCCCGTCAGGCACCCATCTGGTTCAAGCCGCCAGCCAATCTCCACAACTTAATAAATAGTAACGTTTAACTGAGCCAGTTAGTTAGATGCGTACACTTGGTGTAGTAGGATCTTTATTTAGTTTGATGCATATACTTGTTCTTTTTTGGTAGCCCTTTTGTAATGATGGCTGATGTTTGGTTTGGAAGAGAGAGTTGCGTCTTTACTCTTCTGGCCTGCTTACTGCTTCTGTTGCACCCCCAGCCCTGGTTGCTGTTGCTGCTGTTTTCAATGTACAATCAGTACTCCGTCCATTCCCTTATACAATGCCACTATGAAAAATACATTTTACATCTATACAAGGCCACTAACTGTAATCGAGGCAAAATTTAATGATGTTTCTTCGTACTATGAACTTGTTTAATACTTGCATGCATGTAGTCATAATGACACTGTGCTACTTTCTTCCCATTCCTTTCTTGCATGCATGCGTATGTATTAATGATCCCGGTTAACAAGAAGAAAAGTTGACTTGCAAAGCAGTCATTAAAATTTACCTTGGTACCTGTAATTTGAGTTTATGGCCTTGTAAAAGGTATTGGAGGGAGTATTATATTTCGTCTGTTGGTTGAATAAATGTGTTGTTAGAATGACAAACACAATGTTTTGGAAGTCGTTGCACCGTCCGATCCTTTAGTGCCCCGTACCGTACGTGGCGCATACTATTTTTGGCATGGAACACATTTTCCACTTGTTGATAACATGCAGCCCACTGATGAAGGCCCAATAGAGGAGTCCATAATTAACTGGAAGGGAGACTGTCACATGAATCTGGCCCAGGTACATGCTCATGGTTCCCTAAACATAAATAAGTAAATAAATAAATAAAGCTAAATGCTCATGCACCAGTTCTTTAAATTCATGATTTAACAGGAGGATATTATTTCCTATGATAGTGTCATTACATTCAGTCGATATTATTCTTAGGCAAAGATAGCGACCAGTCTTCTTTCTCCCACCATTTTCTTCCTGCAACCAGCGGACCCATGCAAATCGTAGTCAACGTCGTAAATAGTTCTGGTCCATTTTTATTTTTCAGTAAGAATGTCCAACCCAGCCCAGCACATTGGTGATAGCACTTTATCCTCCGCATCGGTGTGCTCACCGCGGCGCCGCCGTCCAGCCCTGTCAACATAGTGAACCGGGAGAGGACTGTAGTTGTGAGTATGATAGTACAGACCCACCAGGTCCACTCCCGAACACAAGCAAGCACCTCTTTTACTACTCATATGCACCCCTCGTTTTTTACTCTAATCCACCCTGCTGATATCTGGGACCCAGATCATTTTCAACGTATAGTCAATTAACGACAGAATTACACAACTTTTATTTTGAGGATTTGTTCGGAGGAGCAGGCTATAAACTGGGTTGTGCGGTCTCTATGGCCCGTCTAACAACATGACCAGCCTAGCAATTTTTTCTTTGGGAAAATAGGTGGCCCACTATTTCTTTTTGAAGAATACCCAAGCTAGGCATATTTGTTTTCTCCGACTTACTGGGCTGCAAATCTTTCAAGACGAGGAGGGATGCATTCCGGCCTGGCCAAAGAGTGTTGTTAGTATCTGTTAAAAGTAGTATCAAAGGGGTTGAGAAATCCAAAAAAATTATAGCAAATGGGAAATTAGTTTCTTTTTTTGTTTTTGTTCTTCACTGATATTTTATATTTCATTGGATTTTAACATGACATAGTACTAATTTATTTTTATTTTTTTAGTATGGCTACTAATTTCTGGATTAAGAATATTTTGTTCCTAACAAAAATTTGTGAATTTTCAAAATTTCACACATTTTTAGTTCAATTTTTTAACCCTGGTACTGACCAGAAAATGGGCAACAATTCTAAAAATGGAAAATGGGTTGCAATAAATTCCATATGAATTAGAAAATGAGTAAAAATTATAAAAATAATAGCGAATGGGCTATACACGCCACAGATTTCGAGGCTGACTTGTTTAAGCAAGGCTTTCTTAGTCAACACACGATTCTAGCAGCAGTGACTGTTGGATGTCCATCCAACAGCCGACGTGCTTCTTCAATCTCTGATATTCCTGCTCCAGCCGCCTAAACCAGCACCAGCGGGACTGCCCGCTCCCTCCTCTTGTGGCCCACCATGATGCCGCGCAGGCTTCACTGGCCCACCCTACTCCCTCCGCTGGCCTGGCCGCACGCAATCAACTGCCTCCTTATTACGTGAAAAAATGATTCCTCCCACTAACATCCGGGGCGCACCGGTTCGGAGGCTAACATGTGGGCCTACTAAGTTGATGCGTACACAGGGCTTTGTCAACTTAGTTAACAAACGATTCTAGCAGCAGTGACCATTGGATTTGAATCGAACCATCCTGCTGCTTCTTCAATCGCTGCTCTTCTTGCACCAGCCGCCCAAACCAGCGCCGATGAGACCGCCTACTCCTGCCTCCAGTGGTCGGCTGTGCTCCCGTTAAGGACTCACCGCCCCTACTACTCCCACCGCTGGCCAGGCCCTGCGGCAATGGTAGCCTCACACGGCTGCCGAACCAGTGAACCCTCGTACTCCTCTCCGCATGGGCTTCCACTGCCGCGTCTTCCCCGGCTCTGCGTCGTCCCCTTCCTAGGCCTCGCCGTCGTCCACCGCTCTGGTGCTCTCGGTGCGGCATGGTCAACGTGGTCAAGAAACGACTTCGATCAGAAGAATACTATACTAGAGCGGCTGATAGCTGGGTCCACAGCAGCAGCAAGGAAGTACCTCCTTATTACACAGAAAATAATGATTCCTCCACCTGACAGCAGGGACCCACCAGACGGGCCACCGTATTTCACAAAAAAAACATTTCCCCCTTGACTGCTGGGACCCAGCAGCTACATCTTCGCATGCAAGGAAGTGCCTGACAGTCAGGACCCACCTGGTCGAAGCGTACGTAGCATTGTCATTCTGGTCATGAACGTGTACGTACATACGATTGGTCTGTCTACAGGCTGCAACGATGAACCATGGCCGTGTAAGGAAGGGCATGTGTCGTAGTAGAGGCGCGCACGTAGTATGTCACGCTGTCCCATTATTATCGTGTACACATACGTACAGCGACCAGGGTGCAAGAAAGTAAATACGACCACATACATACGGGCGGGGTCTCGAACGCCTACTCGCGCATACGTACGACCAGGTCTCGTGTACATGGCTAGGTCGGAATGGAGAAACTGCATCGTCATCGTGTTCATGGGGAGGCAACGGAATGCGTTGTGTTCATCGGGAAGCAACGGAATAGGTCGTGTTCATCGGGAGCCAACCGGCTTGGACGAAACAGCCGATCGAAACGAGGAAACGGGATCCTGTTCATCGGGAGGGGTCTGGCGGAGTGCAAAATAGAGGAAACAGACTTCTCTTAGACCTCCTACGGTCGAAACAGGGTCCTGTTGATCGGGAGGGGTGTGGCATACTGCAAAACGGAGGAAGCGGACTTGTGTTGGAGCGCTACGGTCGAAATAGGGGTCCTGTTCATCGGAAGGGGTGTGGCGTACGACAAAACGGGAGTCCACGGGATACTGTTCATCTCCACTGTCGACCTCCTGCAGCCTCCACGGGCTATTGTTCATCCACCGTCGACCTCCTCCAGCCTCCACCGCTCCTCCACCGGCTATTCTTCAACCAGCCCTCTCCACGGGGTCCTATTCAACCACCCCTCCATGGGCTACTGTTCATCCAGCCCTCCACCGGCTACTATTCAACCAGCCCTCCACGGGGTCCTGTTCATCCACCCCTCCACGGGGTCCTATTCATCCACCCCTCCACGGGGTCCTGTTCATCCACCCCTAACCGTCCCGATCGATCGGGGTCCTGTTCATTCAACCCCCCACCGGGAACTGTTCATCTAACCCCCCAACAACGCTCACTGTTCATCCAGAGGCAGCATCGATCGGCTTCAGTTAGCAGCAGTGCGGCGAAGGAATCGCTCAATTGGGTTCATTTAACAACCATCGATCGATCGCTCGGGTTCAGTAACGCGTAGCCTGCAGTGCAATCGCTCGAGTTCAATAGGCGAATGCCTCGCTAGGGTTCAGTTAGAGCCCAACGCCTCGCACGTACGTGTACAAGAGAAATGCGCATCGCTCGGCCACCGACCACCCACCATAACCGGGAACTCCCCGATATTTTCATCGCCCTCGCTTCTACCATGGTTTTTTCCGTCATGCATGGCCCAAAGAATGTCATGCAGCTGCGTCTCCGGCCCGCCCAGGATGAAAAGCCCATTTTCTATCATGATTTTTTGCCATAGAAGTAGGAGCCACATCTATGATGATACTGGGTTTTGTCACAATTATCGTCATAGAAGTGTCATAATCATGATAGGAGAAAATTCATTCGGCCCAAAATGTCACGGATGTGTCTTTTTTTGTAGTGGTAGCAAATAGTAAACGGGCACAAAAATAGTATTGCAATGCTTAAAAATGAGGCCTAGGGTTCATACTTTTGCTAGTGCAATCTCTCAATAATGCTAATGTAATTGGATCATATAACCGTCCCTCAACGTGCAATGAAGAATCACTCCAAAGTTCCTATCTAGCGGAGAACATAAGACGGAATTGTATGTAGGGTACGAAACTACCTCAAAGCTATTCTTTCCGATCAATCTATCCTATAGTTCGTACTAAAATAACACGAAGCTATTCTTTCCGATCGATCTAACCAAGAGTTCGTACTAAAATAACACCAAAGAAAATTCAGATTCACAATATTCAATCCAACACAAGGAACTTCAAAGAGTGCCCCAAGATTTCTACCGAAGAAACAAAGACAAGAATGTGCATCAACCCCTATGCATAGATTACCCCAATATCACCTCGGGAATCCGCGAGTTGAGTGCCAAAACATATATCAAGTGAATCAATACGATACCCCATTGTCACCATGAGTATTCAATTGCAAGACATATATCAAGTGTTCTCCAATCCATAAAAGTATTCAATCCGATAACAACGAAATCTCAAAGGGAAAAACTCAATTCATCACAACAAGATAGATAGGGGAAAACACCATATGATCCAACTATATTAACAAAGCCCACGATACATCAAGATCGTGACATCTTAGGAACACGAGAGAGAGAGAGATTAAACACATATCTACTGGTACAAACCCTCAGCCTCGAGGGTGCACTACTCCCTCCTCATCGTGGTGGCCGCCGGGATGATGAATATGGCCACCGGAGATGATTCCCGCCCCTCCGGCAGGGTGCCAGAAAGGGTCTAGATTGGTTTTTGGTGGCTACAGAGCCTTGCGGTGGTGGAACTTTTGATCTAGGTTAACCCCGAGGGTTTCTAGAATTTTTGGGAATTTATAGGATAAAGAGGGGGTGCGGGAGGCCACCAAGGTGGGCACAACCCACATGGGCGCGCCTGGGCCCCCAGGCATGCCCTGGTAGGTTGTGCCCCCCTTGGGGCACCCCCAGGTGCTTCTCTGGCCCATCCTGGGTGTTCTGGTCCATAAAAAATCTCCAAAAAGTTCCGCGATGTTTGGACTCAGTTTGATATTGATTTCCTGCAATGTAAAAAACAAGCAAAAAATAGCAACTGGCACTGGGCACTGGGTCAATAGGTTAGTACCAAAAAATGATATATAGTTGCTATAAAATTATTGTAAAACATCCAAGAATGATAATATATCAGCATGAATACTTCATAAATTATATATACATTGGAGACGTATCAGCATCCCCAAGCATAATTCCTACTCGTCCTCGAGTAGGTACATGATAAAAGAAATAATTTATGAAGTGTGAATGCAAGCAAAGTGCACAAGTTTGATCAGTGACAATTTCAATCACTTTTCCTAGCATCATGACAACAATTATTTCTCATAAAATTTCTCATGTTAAAGTAGCAACCAATTCACATGTTAAGGTTCAAACAATGAATTCTCTTGAAACTCAACAACCTATGTTCTTAGTCACCAAGCAATTGCAATTCAACTTATTCAATAGAGTTTAAGTAAGACCTCCACATACTCAACCATCATATGGTCTTGTATGATTTCTAACACTCATCGCATACACACGATCAAAATGTTTCAACCAGACACATAGAAAGATAGGGGCTTATTGTTTTGCCTCCCAACGTATTGACCTCAAGGGTGATGTCAACAATAATAACTCATGCTACCCATATCCAACTGGATATATGTGCCTAGATCTTTCCTCACCACATGATGCTTGCCAAAAGAGAAAAATAAAAAGGGAATAGAGAGAAAAACTTTGACTCTTTGCATAAAATTAAATACTGAAAAGTAAAAGATAGGCCCTTCGCAGAGGGAAGCAGAGGTTGTCATGCCCTTATTTATTTGTATGCTCAACCCCTTAGTGCAAAAGAATGTCACGTTTTATTGCCCCTTATGATAGCAACCTTTATTATGCAGTCTGTCTCTTTTATTCTTTGCCATCACAAGTTCATACAACGCTCAATTTTCTCTTACACTAAATGATCTAACAATTTTAGAAGCAATTTTTATTGCCTTATTGCACCGATTACATCTTACTTGAAGGATATTGCTCAATTCTTAGGTAGGTATGGTGGACTGTTGAAGATAAGATTTGGGGTTTAAGGGTTTTTTGGATGCACAAGTAGTATATCTACTTGGTGCGGAATTTTTGCCTAGCAAAGATGGGGGGCAAGCACCACATGTTGAAGGATCTATGACAATATAACTTCCATGTGAATATGAACAAACATAAACCATTACATTGTCTTCCTTGTCCAACGTCAACAATTTTGGCATATAATATTTTGATGGGGGCTCACAATCACAAAAGATTTCCATAATAGTGTATTTGCATGTGAAAGTTCTCTTCCTTATACTAATTATTTGTGAATTGCTTGTATGACCAATATTGTGATTGTCAAGCCACAAAAGACTTCACTTTCTAAACCCAATGTGAGGCTACCACTAGGCATGATATGATTTCAACTTCATGACATTCAATTTTTTCAACAATTTACTCATAGGATATAAGTGAAGCACAAGAGTAAATGATAGGCTACTCCAAAAAGATATAAATGAACATCATGAGCATAATATTTCTTTCTCTCAAATTAATTTAAGTGAAGCAAGAGAGAAATTCTCCAAAAATATTAAAGCACACCGTGCTCAAAAAGATATAAGTGAAGCACTAGAGCGATTCCATAGGAAAGAGCTTCGTTGACGGGATGTGAATGCCTTTTACTTAGCCTCCCTGGCAACTACTTGAGGACTCTATTTTATTTAAAAACATTTAGTTCTAAGTATTTTATTAAAACAGCAAGCAAAAAAAAAGTAAAATGACATTCCAAGAATAGCACACATCATGTGAAGAAGCAAAAACTTAGGCTCAACCGATACTAACCGATAATTCTTGAAGAAGAAAGGTGGGATGCCTACCAGGGCATCCCCAAGCTTAGATAATTGAGACTTCTTGAAATATGATCTTGGGATGCCTTGGGAATCCTGCTTGAGCTTTTGTGTCTCCTTAATTCTTCTCATATCACGGTTTTCCTAAATCTCAAAAGCTTCACCCACACAAAGCTCAACAAGAACTCATGAGATAAGTTAGTATAAACCAATGCAAAAACATTACCATTCTCTACTGTAGCAAATCACTAAAATTATTCTTCACTATTTCATACTAAATGTCTCTGAATATTTAATACTCCTATCCTCAAATAGAATCATTAAACAAGCAAACATATGCAAACATAACATCAATCTGCCAAGACAGTACAATCTGTATAGAATGCAAGAGTATCAATACTTCCTTAATTCCAAAAGTTATGAAAATTTACCACACTGTAGAAAATTTATCGAGTTTATTTTGCAAAAAGTTTTAACATTTTATCACATTCTGACTTTTCTAGGGAATTTTTGCAACAGTGGTAAACTTTCTATTTTCAAATAGCAACATGTATACTTGCAAAATAAGCATGGAAAAGGCTATCATTGCCACTTTTATTGAAATAAAAGATGCAAAACATTATTCTAAATAACAACAAGAAAATCCTAACAAAATAAAATTGACGCTCCAAGAAAAACACATATCATGTGACGAATGAAAACATAGCTCCAAGTGCGGTTACCGACAATGTTGGAGACGAAAGAGGGGATGCCTTCCGAGGCATCCCCAAGCTTAGTTGCTTGGATATTCCTTGAATATTACCTTGGGTTTCCTTGGGCATCCCTAAGCTTTGGGTCTTGTCACTCCTTATTCTCCTCATATTGACATCTCACCCAAAACATGAAAACTTCAATCACACAAAACTTAACGGAACTTTGTGAGATAGGTTAGTATGATAAAGAGCAAACCATTTCACTTTGATACTATCAAAGACAAGATTCATAATTGTTTCCACACAGTGTCTACTGTACAATATCATTTCCACAATTTATACTAAGCAATATAAGCCATGGAAACTAGAAAACAAGCAAACTATGCATTGAAAACAGAATCTGTCAAAAACAGAACAGTCTGTAGTAATCTGTACTCAAACCATACTTTTGCTACTCCAAAAATTCTGAAAAATAGGAAAACCTGGGTAATTTGTCTATTAATATTCTTCAAAAAGAATCAACATTTTATCACGTTTCTGATAAAAAATGAGAATTGTTTTCCTGAGCGCAAAAGTTTCTGTTCTTCAGCAAGATCAAATCAACTATCACCGTAAGCCATCCCAAAGGTCTTACTTGGCACTTTATTGAAACAAAAGCAATATGTCGGATTTCGGGTTCCGGCAGACCCTTGAGGTTCGAACACTGGGGTGCGCGCGGAGATTTCGCCTCCTACCTACCTTCACCCCTCCGCCTTGCTAAGATCTAAGCTATGGAAAGAACAACACAAGAGACACAGGGTTTATACTGGTTCAAGCCACCGTTGTGGTGTAACACCCTACTCCAGTGTGTGGTGTGGTGGATTGCCTCTTGGGCTGATGATGATGAACAATACAAGGAAGAACAGCCTCGCGAGGGTATGTTCTTGGCTGGGGGGGGGGACGAACTGCTAGGAGGAGTTCAGTCACCCTTCTCTCTCCCTGATTTTGATCCGATCCTTGATCGTCGATGCTCGATCTCGACCCTGAACTTCAACCTCCCTGTGGGTGGCTGGTCCTATTTATAGGCAATGGCCCTGGGCCTCTTCCCAAATATTGAGCGGGAAGGGTGCCAACAATTGGCCATTTTGAAGGGGAACATCTAGTACACTTATCCTGACTAAAGTTGGTCCTCGCCTGCACAAAGCTCTGGTGGTGATGCCGTCTTGGGCTCCACGATGACCTCTGTCTTGCAGTCCTCCTGGTCTTGGTCTTGTTGCACCGAAATGCAACCTTTGCCTGATGCCTCGGTACTCCGCGGCTGCGCTTGCCCCCTTTGCACCAAAGGGGAAAGGAGGACGCTGCGCGGGCTGGCGCCCGCCTGGCGCCCGCCTGGCGCCCTTGGTCGTCATGGCTTGCGTCATGGGCACCTCGTGAGGTACCCTGCCTTGATCTCTCCGCCTCCTCGCAAGCAAGCCTGGTGAGGCCGTGCCTGAGGAAGCTCCATGTCGTCCGCCCACGAGGCTTGGCCCCTCGCGAGGGTCTTGGGTCTGTGTTGATGAAAATGGGCCGTGCTGGGCCCCCCTTTGAGTCATGCCGCAGGCAGGCAAGTATGGGGACCCCCGTTCCTAGAACGCCGACAGTAGCCCCCGGGCCCAAGGTGCGCCCGGACTTGGCCGTGCAGGGAGGCGGAAGGGCAAGAGCGAAGCGCCGCGGGCCCTAATAGCCTGCGGTCTTGGGCGCCGCGTGGCGGTCGATTGGACGTGATCGCCTTAGCAACCGCGTGAGTTGATAAAGGAGCGGCATCCGCCTAGGCTTTGCTTTTTGCTTTCTCCGGTTGCTGCTCAGATCCCCTTTCTTGCGCCTCTTCTTCCTTCCTCCAAAATTTCCAGATCCACTCCGACCGCGTGACCTAGGAAGCCATGGCGCCTCGTCAGTCCCCGGCCGTTGCTTGGTACTCGTCTGCCCTGGACTCGCCGAACGTGTCGGAGGCGAGCCTCGCCCGGTTGCGCCGGATGGCGGCGGCGCGGGGCATCGACGGGGCGAAGGTGTTCAAGGCCGGCTCCGCCACCCCTGAGGGTCAAGGGAGCACCTTCTATCCGTTCTTCGTAAGCGCCATTGCGGCTGGCCTGGTGCCTCCCTTCTCCGAGTTCTTCTTCTCTGTCCTCCGCCATTATAAGCTACAGGCTCTGCATCTCCACCCCAACTCCGTCCTTCTCCTGGCGATCTTCGCCTATTACTGCGAGGCTCATGTAGGGGTGCAGCCCTCAGTGGCCTTGCTGCGCCACTACTTCTACCTCCAGACCTCTCGCGGTCCTGCTTCCGCGTGCGCGAGCTTCATCGCGTACGGTGGCGCCATTGCCATTTCGAACCCCGGGAAAAGGATTGAGGGCTTCAGGAGCAAGTGGGTCTTGGCAGATGCTGGGCGCATCCACCCTCGGCTGATCTTGCCCATGGAGCAACCCACGAGCTCCAGCGATTGGGGTCGAGCGGAGCTCGCGGACCCCCGCGCGAAGCTGGTGTTGGAGAAGATGGACGCGGATCTGAGGCCGGCCAACATGGCGGCGGCGAAGCTGACCGGCGCGTCGCTGCTGAGGGAATTCCTAGAGCACCAGCTGGCTCCGCTTTGGCAGTACCCACTTCCAATGTGGAGGCCCCATCCGAGCCCCGCGGCCTTGGCCGACGAAGATCTGGCTGCGGTCCTCCAATCTCTGGTCGGGGGCCATGCGGCGAGGTTGGAGGGCGCTCCTATGCCCTTGTTCCTCCGCGACGACTGGGAGCAGGTAGTGGAGTCCATGCTCGTCTTCAACGGGGACGGGCCCGTGCCCATGGAAACTCCCAAGGAACCGGTGGACGTGCCCTCCGACGACTCCAACGAAGAGGAGGAAGGAGGGGAGCAGGAAAAAGGGCCTGACTCCGAGGCGACTGACGGAGAGTCGAGGGCTCCCCTCCCCCAGCACAGGTCCCGCGTTCTCCGCCTCTCTCCGAGCGATGACGACGAGGATGATGACGAGCTGGACGGCGGGAGCTTGCCCCCAATCCCGAAGAAGGACAGGACCGGGCTGATCTCCCGCGGGTCTGCCCCGGCCCCGAGGCGGACCGCAGACGCACCTTCCGCTTCCAAGCTTCCCGAGGTTGACCCTTCTAGCCGGCTTTCGGGCTTCAAATTTGGCCGGAGGCCGCTCGAGCTCACTGGCGACGACCCGTAAGCGCTTGATTCTTGTCTTTATTTCTTGTTCTGCTTCTGAGGCTTGACGTCCGCATCTCTTGGATAGGCTGGCGCCCGCAGCAAAGAAGCCGAAGGGAGCTCCTGAGGTTCCAACCGTGGCAGCGCCTCTCCCCGCGAAGGAGGGTGACCGCGACGCACGGGCTTCTCCTGCCCGGTCGTCCTCGCGAGGCCTGGCTGAGCCGGCGGGGGCGAGCTCAGCCCCCATGGCCCAAGTGACTCCCGAGGTGCCTTTGCCTGCTGCCGCCACTACAGCCGTTGGGGCGCAGCAGACTCCGCCTCAGGATGTTGTGGCCGCGCTGCCCCCTTCTCCTTCTACTCCACCGGCTGCTGTCTCTCCGACTCCTCCTGCCGTTCTAGATCATGCTGCTGCTGAGCTGGACCGGCTGTGGCAGGATCTTCTTGGCGCCGACCCTCGCTTGGTGGCCGGGCGCTTGGAGCTGGCTTCAGGATGGATTCGCTCCGACGCTTCGATTCGGGCGGCGCTGGTTCAGGCCTCGACGGCTTGCGATGAGGAGAAGCAGGCCATCCTTGAGGCGAAGGCTGCTCGTGACGCAGCCTTGGGGGAGGTGGTCGACGTCCGTGGTCACTGCAAGGTGCTGGAGGACGAGCTGCAAGGCCTGTGGGACCAGCTCGCGAAAGAGGTCCGCCTTCGCCAAGAGCAGGAAGAAGGCGTGAAGGCTCGCGAGGCGGCCGTCAAGGAGAGGGAGGTCAAGCTCAGGAAGCGCCGCGACTGCCTAGGCGCGTTGGAGCAGGAGTTGGGGGCGAGGAAGGCCGAGCTGGACGACAAGGCCCTGGTTCTTGCCGAGGACCGCGTGGCCTTCACGGAGATGGAGGCGAAGGCTCGCTCCTCGCTGAGGACGCTTTACGACAGCGGCTTGGAGAGCCCGCTGGCTGGCGCCGAGGACGGCCCCGCCAAGCTGCTTCCCTTCCTGGTTCATGCTCTTGAAGATGTCGCCCTTGGCCTTGGCCCCACGGTCGAGGCCGAGGCGCGTGTCCTGTCTTCTGCAGCGCTGACGCGGGTCCTCACCCACATCTACCTTCGCGATCCCGGCGTCGACCTCGACAGCCTGCTGGAGCCAGTAAGCGGCGAGCGTGCCGCTGCCGCTGCCGAGGCCGTGAAGGGTCGCGCGGAGGCTCTGCTGGGGAAGTTCCGGGCCTTCAGCACCAAGCTGAAGCAAGGCGCTGCCGACTCCACTGCTCCATGAGGCGAACCCACTCCGCGCTGCTCCACCGCCGACAAGTGACTCCGTTGTGGCTCCTGTCCTGCCTTTAATTCCTGCACATGTATCATGCCTTGGGGAGGCGTTTAAACTTGCGTTTGGCATTGAGATAACAGTGTGGACTGTAATATTTGCTTTTGAATTCCTTGAGATTTACGCTTTTCCTTCCTACTTGCTTATGTTCTACACCGGCAGAGCCCGGCCCCGCGCATACCTCAGCCGCCGTTAGCCCCGATCGGAAACCAGGACGGGACCAAGGAGTGAGGGGCTGCGTGACAAGTTAGGCTCCTGAGTCGCGATGCTCAGGAGTCCCCCTTGGCGCACGAACAACAAGTAGGGATGTATGATGTGGGTGGATCTACCGTTCTACGTCTGCAGAGCCCGGCTGCGCTCATACCTCAACCGACGTTAGCCTTTCGGAACTAAGGAGTGAGGGGCTACGTGAACATCTAGGCTCCTAAGTTGCGATGCTCAGGAGTCCCCCTTGATGCTCAAACGGCCTTCGTACCTTGGCTCCGCTCGGGGAGAGACGCGCGACGAACCAGGCCCGGGGGGGCCTGGCTGGGCGGCGTGCGTCTGGGCGTGACCCAGGCGCAGCCCCCGTGCCCAGCCCCCTCGCGCGGCACTCCCGAGGGGAGGCGTTATGATGAGGCTAGACACTGAGCTCTGGGCTCCCTGAGGTTGATGCGGCCCGGGGGCCACCCTCAGTTGTTTATCACCAGCGCGGAGCATAGCACTTCCGTATGTGTACGGGCATAGCCGTTCCTCGGCAGTGTCGTCAGCCAGCGCGGACCCTGGTGCTTCCACTGGTACGTGGGAGGGGGCCCCCTCCAAGAGGAGCCCCCGGGGCGTGTACAGCCCCGCCCTGACACGTGGCTGGCACGGTAGGGCCCGACGAGGTGTATCTGGGCACCCGTGAGCCAGCGCAGGACTCACGGGGCCCTACCTCTAGGCGGGTTGCGCCTGGCACTGGGCCTTATCTTGTGATGTGTCCCTGCAAATTTGGTTAGATGCTGGCACTCTACGTCCTCAGGTCCTAGCCCTCAAGCTGGTCTCAGCCGTCGCTGGTATGCCAGGTTGCGATGCCGTGGACAAGGCCAGAGGGTGAGGGCTGGAGAGCCAGTAAGAGCCCTGAGTCGCGATGCTCAGGTACCCCCCCTTTAACGTGCAAGTGGTCGGCATGGAGAAGAAGAGGTGCCGTGGACCGGCATCAAATAATCAAGCATGGTGGGTCGAACGCATAACCGGAAATAAACGCAAAAGGGATACATGCCGCTGGGTCTGGCCCGAGCGACTTGGGGATGATGCAGCCCGAGGGGCGCCCCCAACAAAGTAAGCTAACAACATGAAATAAAAGGGATACATGCCGCAGGGACGGACCCACGCGGCCTGGGAATAATGCAGCCCTGGGGGACGCTCCCAGCTGGAAATGAAACTTGAAAGATGTCACCTGATGATGTTGAGGATGAAGGACTGTTGGTGTAGCAGACTCGGGCTGCGGAAGCCGATCACGGACGTCGACCACCTCCCCTCGTGAGGCTCGTGAGGCTCCGGAGGCGCTGGTGGCCCTCCAGGCCTGCAGGCTCCTAGGCCTGGGGGCTCGTGAGGCTCCGGAGGCGCTGGTGGCTCCTCGCGGACCATCTCCATCTCCGCCTGGGCTGCGGAACGCCTGGCCTCTTGTGCCTCCATGATGCCCCTCATGAGGCGCTGGTACGTGGCAGCTGCGTTCGGCAAGCCGTAAGGCATGCCAACGTAGCTGTGGGGTGGACCTCCGTAGCGCCCCACTCGCGAGGGCTAGAGGCGCTCCAGAGAGGCGACTTGATTGAGCCCTGGTATGTCGATGCAGACGCGCAGCCCACCATCCTCGCCTGGATGGGGAGCCACTGCTGGTAGGCGGCGGCCGCCTTTCATGACTCTTGACTCCTGTAGCTCCTGAATGGCCTTGCTGACGAACTCCTGAGGGTATGGCTCTCCTTGCCTTACTCCTTCTTGAGGGAAACGTGCTTCGAAACTCGCCTCCATGTGGTGCCCAAGCGCCTCCCTCATGACCCTAGCCAGGTCGGTGGCCCTCCATGGGAGAGCCCCCGAGCCCTGCCTGAGGAGGGCGCCGGGTGCGCTTTCCTATGCGATGGAAGGAGGTTCCCCCTGGGCAGGTGCGGGCCCAGAGGGGCCTGCCTCCTGAGGGGCCAGGCCAGACGATGTCTTCTTCTTCTTGGGGGCGGTCTCGGGAAGCCTCCTGCTTCCGCGATCCGGGTCTTCCAGTGACGCGGCCTAAAAGGCTCGCTCCAGGGAACACACCGCGTCCTTCTCTTCACAGGTCACCGTGATGACTCCGCCACTTCCTGGCATCTTGAGGACGTTGTAGCCGTGGTGAGTTACGGCCATGAACTTGGCCAGCGCTGGGTACCCAGGGATGGCGTTGTACGGCAGGCGAATGTGAGCGACGTCGAAGTCGATGAGCTCGGTGCAGTAGTTGTCGCGTGCCCCGAAGGTGACAGGGAGGCGGACCTGCCCAATCGGGACCGTGGAGCCGTCAGTGACTCCGGAGAAAGGCTTGGTTGGCTGAAGCTGGCTGTAGGGAACTTGGAGATTGTTGAATGTTTCCACGGACAGGACGTTGAGCCCTGCCCCGCCATCGATGAGGGTCCTGGTGACCACCATGTTGCTGATGATTGGGGAACAAAGCATCGGGAGGACTCTGGCCGTAGCCGCACACTTGAGCTGATCTGCTGAGCTGAACGTGATGGCGCACGCCGACCACCTGAGAGGGCGCGTGGCTTCGAGCTTGGGGAGGACTGCATTCACTTTGTGGGCGAACTGCTTGAAGATGCGTTGAGAGGTTGGGGCTTGAGCCCCGCCCAGGATGCAGGCGATCGCGCGCGGCTCCTGGAAGCCCCCAGCCCCCTCGTCCTGGTGGCGGTCCTCGTTTCTCCTTGGCTGCGGCGGCAGTAGAGGGAGGCCTGCGTTGCCTTGCGGGCGATCCTCGCGAGGCTGATCCCTCCAGTCTCCCTCGCGAGGCTGATCTTGCCAGCGATCCTCGCGAGGTTGATCGCGCCACCCTTGGCGCGGGCCACGGTCTTCCCAGCATCCTGCGTTCCTTCCTCCTCCTCGACCGTAGCCCCGGTCACCGCGGTCGGGGCGACGGCCGATCCTTCCTTCTCGCATGGCTCGGAGCTCTTGGCATTCGTTGGTGTTGTGGGTGTGGAGGTCGTGGTACACACAGTATCGACTGCCCTTGGAATGTTCGGGCTGATCTCTTCCCCGCTTGGTGTCTGGTTCTGCCGCAAGCACGGCAGCCCCCTTGCGCTTCACATCCTTAGCCTTGGGCTTCTTCTCTTCTGGGTCTGCATCAGGCAGCTCGAGGAGGGAGAGACGCCCTTCCTCAGCCCTGGCGCACTTGGTTGCCAAGTTGAACAGCTCCAAGGAAGTGCACAGGTCTTCATGCATCGCCAGCTCCTCCTTCATCTTGACATCGCGCACGCCGTCGGAGAAGGCTGAGATGATGGCCTCCTCAGTCACCTTGGGAATCTTGAGGCGTGCGTTGTTGAAGCGCTGGATGTACTTCTGCAGGGTCTCCCCGGGTTGTTGCTTGATGCGGCGCATGTCGCTCACGGCGGGTGGCTGGTCGCGAGTACCTTGGAAGTTGGCGATGAAGCGGGTGCGCATCTCGTCCCAGGAGGAGATCGTGCCTGGAGCCAGGTTCAAGAGCCAGGTGCGGGCCCCGTCCTTGAGCGCCATGGGAAACCAGTTCGCCATGACCTTCTCGTCTACGTTGGCAGCTTCGATGCCCAGCTCATAGAGCTGGAGGAACTCCGCAGGGTCGGCCGTGCCGTCATAACGAGGAGGCAGGTCTGGCTTGAACTTGCCGGGCCACGCGACGCTGCGTAGCTCGGTGGTGAAGGCACGGCAGCCTGCTGTGGCCACGGGAGGCCTTGGGTGACGGAGAGCTTGGCCTTGCATGTCCCCACGCGCTGCAGCTGGGAGCAGCGCAGGGTCTTGGCGTGCGGGAGCAGGGGCATGGTCGCGACATGCTGGAGCAGGGAGCGCCCGGGCAACTTCTTGCGGGCGAGGGACTTCTTGGCAGCTCTGCTCTTGCCGCGCTGGCACCTGACGGAGCGGGTTCCGCCCAGGGGCCACGCGCCTTGGATCCATGGCGCCTTCTTGAGGAGGAGGCGGCCGGGGCGCCGCCGGAGCCTCGTCGCCCGTGCGGGGCGGGGTGCGGTGCAGCGGAACGGAAGGCGCAGGAGAGCCCCCTGCGGCGCGAACGAGCTCGGCGACACAGTCGAGCCATTCTTCGTAGACGTCGTCAACGGGACGGTAGCGCAGGAGCTCATTTTCCGCGATGAGCGCAGCTCGAGCCTCCATGGGTGCGCGGAGCGCGCGGGACGAAGAACCATCTGGGGTGAGCGAGGGAGTAGCGGTGCGGCCGTCTTGCCGCACTGACGGATGCTGAGACGACGCTTGCTGCTCGTCCCCCGCCGGGCCGGTGGCGGCGTTGACGGCAGGTGACGGGGAACGACGAGGACGCCCGCCGACAGGAGCCGTCCGGGCGACGCGGGAAGCGAGAGCGGCCCGGCGCTCGGTGCGGGCCCGACGAGCGTCAGACATGGGCGCGATGGTCGGAGGAGAACGGGGTGGTGGAAGACGAATTCCGGCGCACCCCTACCTGGCGCGCCAAATGTCGGATTTCGGGTTCCGGCAGACCCTTGAGGTTCGAACACTAGGGTGCGCGTGGAGATTTCGCCTCCTACCTACCTACACCCCTCCGCCTTGCTAAGATCTAAGCTATGGAAAGAACAACACAAGAGACACATGGTTTATACTGGTTCGGGCCACCGTTGTGGTGTAACGCCCTACTCCAGTGTGTGGTGTGGTGGATTGCCTCTTGGGCTGATGATGATGAACAATACAAGGAAGAACAGCCTCGCGAGGGTCTGTTCTTGGCTGGGGGGGGGGGGGACGAACTGCTAGGAGGAGTTCAGTCACCCTTCTTTCTCCCTGATTTCGATCCGATCCTTGATCCTCGATGCTCGTTCTCGACCCTGAACTTCAACCTCCCTGTGGGTGGCTGGTCCTATTTATAGGCAATGGCCCTGGGCCTCTTCCCAAATATTGAGCGGGAAGGGCGCCAACAATTGGCCATTTTGAAGGGGAACATCTAGTACACTTATCCTGACTAAAGTTGGTCCTCGCCTGCACAAAGCTCTGGTGGTGACGCCGTCTTGGGCTCCACGATTACCTCCATCTTGCAGTTCTCCTGGTCTTGGTCTTGTTGCACCGAAATGGCAACCTTTTCCTGATGCCTCGGTACTCCACGGCTGCGCTTGCCCCCTTTGCACCAAAGGGGAAAGGAGGACACTGCGCGGGCTGGCACCCGCCTGGCACCCTTGGTCGTCATGGCTTGCATCACAGGCACCTCGTGAGGTACCCCGCCTTGATCTCTCTGCCTCCTCACGAGCCAGCCTGGTGAGGCCGTGCCTGAGGAAGCTCCGTGTCATCCTCCCTGCGAGGCTTGGCCCCTCGCAAGGGTCTTGGGTCTGTGTTGATGAAGATGGGCTATGCTGGGCCCCCCTTTGAGTCACGCCACAGGCCGCAGGCAAGCAAGTCTGGGGACCCCCATTCCTAGAACACCGACACAATAAAATATGATTACTACAGTAGCCTAATAATGTGAACACACAAAAACAGTAGGTAAAAGTGTTGGGTTGTCTCCCAACAAGCGCTTTTCTTTAATGCCTTTTAGCTAGGCATGATGATTTCAATGATGCTTGCATAAAAGATAAGGAACGAAACACAAAGAGAGCATCATGAAACATATTACTAGAACATTTAAGTCTAACCCACTTCCTATGCATAGGGATTTTGTGAGCAAACAACTCATGGGGACAAGAATCAACTAGCATAGGAAGGCAAAACAACCATAATATCAAGATTTTCAACACATAGAGAGGAAACTTGATATTATTGCAATATGTAAAAACATATGTTCCTCTCTCATAATAATTTTCATTAGCATCATGATTGAATTCAACAATAAAACTATCATATAAAGCATTCTTTTCATGATCCACAAGCATAGAAATTTTATTACTCTCCAGATAAGCAAATATATTATCATGAATAGTAGTGGGAGAAAACTCAACAAAATAACTATCATGGATTGAAAATAAGAATCATGATGACAAGTTTCATGCTTATAATTATTCTCTATAACATATATGTCATCACCATAATCATCATAGATAGCAACTTTGTTGTCACAATCAATTGAAACCTCTTCCAAAATAGTGGATTCATCACTAAATAAAGTCATGACCTCTCGAAATCCACTTTCATCATTGTAATCATCATAAATAGGAGGCATTCGGTCATTATAACAAATTTTCACATCAAATCTTGGGGGACTAAAAATATCGTCTTCATCAAACATAGCATCCCCAAGCTTATGGCTTTGCATATCATTAGCATCATGGATATTGAAAGAATTCATACTAACAACATTGCAATCATGCTCATCATTCAAATATTTTGTGCCAAACATTTTATTGATGTCTTCTTCTAACAATTGAGCACAATTTTCTGAACCATCATTTTCAAGAAAGATATTATAAAGATGATCAATAATATGATGCAACCTCAATTCCATTTTTACTTTTCTTTTTATAAACCAAACTAGTGATAAAACAAGAAACTAAAAGATTTAATTGCAAGATCTATAGATATACCTCCAAGCGCTCACCTCCCTGGCAACGGCGCCAGAAAAGAGCTTGATGTCTACTATGCAACTTTATTCTAGTAGACTTGTGTTAGGCCTCGAAGCGTAGAGTTTTGTAGGACAATGGCAATTTTCCCTCAAGTGGATGACCTAAGGTTCATCAATCCGTGGGAGGCGTAGGATGAAGATGGTCTCTCTCAAACAACCCTGCAGTCAAATACAAGAAATCTCTTGTGTCCCCAACACACCCAATACAGTGGCAAATTGTATAGGTGCACAAGTTCGGCGAAGAGATGGTGATAAAAGTGTAATATTGATGGTAGAAATATATTTTTATAATTTGAATAAATAAAAACAACAAGGTAGCAAATAGTAAACGGGCACAAAAACGGTATTGCAATGCTTAAAAATGAGGCCTAGGGTCCGTACAATCTCTCAAAAATGCTAATATAATTGGATCATATAACCGTCCCTCAACGTGCAACGAAGAATCACTCCAAAGTTCCTATCTAGCGGAGAACATAAGACGGAATTGTTTGTAGGATACGAAACCACCTCAAAGCTATTCTTTCCAATCAATCTATCTTAGAGTTCGTACTAAAATAACACGAAGCTATTCTTTTCGATCGATCTAACCAAGAGTTCATACTAAAATAACACCAAAGAAAATTCAGATTCATAATATTCAATCCAACACAAGGAACTTCAAAGAGTGCCCCAAGATTTCTACCGGAGAAACAAAGACAAGAACGTGCATCAACCCCTATGCATAGATTACCCCAATGTCACCTCGGGAATCCGCGAGTTGAGTGCCAAAACATATATCAAGTGAATCAATACGATACCCCATTTTCATCATGAGTATTCAATTGCAAGACATATATAAAGTGTTCTCAAATTCATAAAAGTATTCAATCCGATAACAACAAAATCTCAAAGGGAAAAACACAATTCATCACAACAACATAGAGAGGGGAAAACACCATATGATCCGACTATATTAACAAAGCCCGCGATACATCAAGATCGTGACATTTCAAGAACACGAGAGATAGAGAGAGAGATTAAACACATAGCTACTAGTACAAACCCTCAGCCCCGAGGGTGGACTACTCCCTCCTCATCGTGGTGGCCGCCAGGTTGATGAAGATGGCCACCGGAGATGATTCCCCCCTCCGGCAGGGTGCCGAAAAGGGTCTAGATTAGTTTTCGGTGGCTACAGAGCCTTGCGGCGATGGAACTTCTGATCTAGGTTAACCCCAAGGGTTTCTGGAATTTTTGGGAATTTATAGGGTTAAGAGGGGGTGTGGGAGGCCACCGATGTGGGCACAACCCACCTGGGCGCGCCTGGGACCCAAGGCACGCCCTGGTGAGTTGTGCCCCCTCGGGGCACCCCCCCAGGTGCTTCTCTGGCCCATCCTGGGTGTTCTGCTCCATAAAAAATTTCCAAAAAGTTTTGCGGTGTTTGGACTCCGTTTGATATTGATTTCCTGTGATGTAAAAAACAAGCAAAAAATAGCAATTGGCACTGGGCACTAGGTCAGGTTAGTCCGAAAGTGATATAAAATTGCTATCAAATGACTGTAAAACATCCAAGAATGATAATATATCATCATCAATACTTCATAAATTATATATACGTTGGAGACGTATCAACCGAAAACTTGATACATGTGTGAATGCATAGACAAAACAAAGTGTCCCTAGTAAGCCTCTACTTGACTAGCTCGTTAATAAAAGATGGTTAAATTTCCTGATCATAGACATGTGTTGTAATTTGATGAACAAGATCACATCATTAGTAAAATGATGTGATGGATAAGACCCATCCGTTAGCTTAGCATAATGATCGTTAAGTTTTATTGCTATTACTTTCTTCATGACTTATACATATTACTTTGACTATGAGATTATGCAACTCCCAAATACCGGAGGAACACCTTGTGTGCTATGAAATGTCACAACATAACTAGGTGATTATAAAGATGCTCTACAGGTGTCTCCGAAGGTGTTTGTTGGGTTGGCATAGATCAATATTAGGATTTGTCACTCCGAGTATCGGAGAGATATCTCTGGGCCCTCTGGTAATGCACATCATGATAAGCCTTGCAAGAAATATGAATAATGAGTTAGTTGCGTGATGATACATTATAGAACGAGTAAAGATACTTGCTAGTAACGAGATTGAACTAGGTACGAGGATACTGACGATCGAATCTCGCGCAAGTAACATACCGATGAAAAAGGAAATAACGTATGTTGTTAATGCGGTTTGACCGATAAAGATCTTCATAGAATATGTAGGAACCAATATGAGCATCCAGGTTCCGCTATTGGTTATTAACCGGAGATGTGTCTCGGTCATGTCTACATTGTTCTCGAAGCCGTAGGGTCCGCACGCTTAACGTTTGATGATGATTTGTATTATGAGTTATGTGTTTTGGTGACCGAAGATTGTTCGGAGTCCCGAATGAGATCATGGACATGACGAGGAGTCTTGAAATGGTCGAGAGGTAAAGATTGATATATTGGAAGATGGTATTCAGACACCGGAATGGTTTCGGAGTGGTTCGAGTATTTTTCGGAGTACCAAGGGGTTACCGGAACCCCCGGGGAAAGTATGTAGCGACCCGACTGACCGTGTCCTGGACTAGGGGGTACTCAACACGTCGTCTCCCGATCAGTTGGATTGGGCCGAGGACCCCCATGGCCGCATACTCATGGGCCAGTTCGGACAGCTACCGCATGCAAGGAAGATTTCACAAGACTTGGCGATCAAGACAAGGACTCCTCCCCCACCGGTGTATTCGGCTAGGACTCTTGTTATCCTAGGCCTCTAGTGCATTATATAAACCGAGGCCAGGCTAGTCGATAGATATATACAACAATCATACCATAGGCTAGCTTCTAGGGTTTAGCCTCTCCGATCTCTTCGTAGATCAACTCTTGTACTACTCATATTATCAAGAATAATCAAGCAGGACGTAGGGTTTTACCTCCATCAAGAGGGCCCGAACCTGGGTAAAACATCGTGTCCCCTGCCTCCTGTTACCATCGATCCTAGACGCACAGTTCGGGACCCCCTACCCAAGATCCGCCGGTTTTGACACTGACATTGGTGCTTTCATTGAGAGTTCCGCTGTGTGATCGGTAAAAGGATCGACGGCTCGTCTGCAGGTCAACTGCGATGCCGGCATCTTCGTCGCCGGCTCGACTGGTCACCTTGGCTTGACCAAGGACCGTACTCCATCTCCGATCATCATGTTCGGACGAGGGATTTAATCAACATCAACTCCGATCTCTATCAAGATCATGGAGGAATCATCCATGGAGCTCGGGGGCTCAACGTCAACATTGCCCTCGGGCGACCGTGCAGTTTTTCCGAACAGCGAACTTGTATTCGCTGCCACCACCTCTTTCAGCATCGTTTCAACGATCCCTTTGGTGGAATTGTGCGGAATTGAGTCTACAACAACCCTGGAAAATTTCGTCGAGTTCCGATGGAGGAATCTCTGGTAATCCACGATATACCGGAACCCTGTCAAATCTAGACGGAAATCCGGACGAGTTTAGGGCGTGGTGTCCAGCTTCTAGCTCAGATGTCCTTTGGAAAATCCAACCGTTGATCGACTGCGGAATTCCTATATCTACCACCTCTCACAATTTCAGCTCGATCCGACCGTCCAAACTCCAGGAACCTTCCAATTAGTGCATCACTTTTCGGATCTGTTTTCTGCGCGAAAATGAATCCGACCCGAGTTCGTCTTTTTTTATGAACGGGATTTTGGACATCCCCTTTGAAGGAAGTTTTGTATGAAGTATTGTGTTTTGTTCTCGAACACATCCCACCAACTTTAAGATCTTTTGAACATGATCTTCAACATCATGCTGGTGTCAAACCAGTCCGGCAATATTGCTCCACGGCTGCCGACCTACGCTAGACACGTCGTCACTTTGTTGAGCCGAGCTCAACTTCTTCGGATCATCATCTCGGCAAGCCGAACAAGAGTCCGGCATCGCGAAGGATAAATCATCACCAACATCGCCGCCCCACGGATTACACGGAGTGGGCATACCGGCATCGCCGCACGGTCACTTCATCAAGCCGGCATCGACCACGTCACGACCTACATCGGCAGGGCCGCAGTATTGCTTCTTCAAGATGGTGTCCATCACGCCAACCTACTTCGACATCTCGGCTGGACCGGGGGCTTCGCCATCTCTTCATCAACCTACTCCGGAGACTTCGGCGTCACTAGGCGACCAGCTCCATCACGTTAGCTGGACCGAGGGCTTTGCCTCGGCGAGCCAACCTTTGCCAGCATTGCCATACCGTCGCTTTATCGCCCATCAGGCAATGGGTGTGCGGATCGAGTCCCAATTTTTGAAATCACCTTTCTTCTGATTGATATAACGAATAAACCAGGTGCTATTAACCCTACTATTTTTTGCTTGTTTGGGTTTATTTTTCCCAAGGAATTATTACTCTGTTTTGTCCATCATATGTACACAGGTCTATCAAATGGTGGCCGCATTAACGACGGTCGCATGGTGGTTCGGTCAGTCTCCGTACATAGTCCGGCTGATGCCGCATCCGGAACTCGAACCGACCTGTGATTTCAGGCTTTGCCACGCCTTTACTGCATCATGCCGACGCCCTGCATCGACATTGACTTCGGTGCCAGGCCATATTTCTTTTATTACTCACTTTGCATACATTATTTATTATGCAATTTTTTTATTATCATTATTATTATTATCTCCGGTTTGCACTATTTTTTGTGCACATGAAAATGATCCGGGTTGGGCAGTATCGTCAACTCGGCGTACTGACATACCATGCCACCTCGGCTAGACGGGGGGCTTTGTCAACACTTCATTACCCCATGCCGGGGACTTCGGCATCACTCTGCCGGCCTGCATTGACCGTGCTATGTCACCACTTTGGCGTGTCGAGCTCTCCGCTCCGCCACCTCGGGACCGGTTTGGGGGATGGAACCTTGTCCCGCATCAAGCTCGGACCGCGTCATCAATGCCGAACACCTTAACCAGCTAAGTCGCTTTCATGGTCAAAGTTTTATTTTTTAACTTGTGTTCGGTTCGACCAAGCATTATACTTTTTTTGGAAAAAAGTCGCTTGTAAAAAATTTCCTTGTCCAAACTTTGTTTGTGACACACATATTCAAATACCCCGTTTATTTGGGGGCTTCCTTTATGAAGCTTTTCCTCTTGCATATGATTATACTTGTACGGCTTTGTTCCTTGTTCGTGTATTACGCCACAATATGCACCATATTGACTTAAGCGATTTGCAAGCTAGGTTGCCTGGCTCCTGTGCTTACCCCTACGTTCTCGATTGTTCGGCTAGGGAGTAAAGGGAGCACCTCTGCGATTGTCACGACCGGGTCCTCCGAGCTCTGACCTCAGACTGGGTGAAGCCGAAAGCTAGCGCTCTTATTGTTTTCAATCATGGTCGGCACACAACAGAACTCATGAGTACAAAAAATCTATTGCACAAGTCTCATAGCAATAATGAGCACCGAAGAAAGGTATCGGTGGGGGTACTATTTTCTTCGAAGATGCTTCTTACACTTCGTCTGTAATATAGCATAAGTTCCCTGAGCACGCTTTGTCTGTTACAGCCTTATGGCCCGGTTGCCTGGTTATCGGAAACACTGTCGATATTCTCGACAGGTGGAGTACATAACACTTTTCGGTCCTTGACCGAAGAGGGAGAAGCCGATGGTCGGTTAAGACGCGTTTAAAGTTTGGTTGAACAAGGATATGATATAAGTACTTCGGTACATACAATCATTATACATAAAATTCTTTTTCACTTGGGGGCTCTTAAAATTTATATGAGCTATTTTATAGTAAATGTGTTTTCTTCTTGGTCGTTGCGAAGTCTTTTTCTATCGCTCCTTTTTCGACGTGAGTGTGTGGTCAATAGCCAGATAACCCATTTTCTCTCTAGTGACCGCTCGAGTTTAGTTCGCTAAACTGGTCTAACGAGAAGCACTCCGCCTTCAGGATAGGAGGCTGCAGCCGTAGGCTGACCCGCTTGAAGTCTAGAGATCGGATTTGTAATATTAATGCACGACAGAAGCGCAATTTTTCCCCAATTTTCGGATTGGCATCGAACACTTGATCTTGTTCAGACATCAAGTTTTTACTGACGTTTTTTTGGTTTTCCAAGCTTATGGCACTTTTAAACTATTTGTGTGTTTCCAGCACAAGTCTCACAGTGCAATGCCGGACACCTTTATAGATTCAGCAAAAACATTATCGGATATTGCTATATATGCATTGGTTTCGAATTGTGTCTTCGGTCAATAGTTGGGTTGCCCGGCTCCTGCGCTTGCCTCCTACGTTCCGCTTTGTTCGGCTAGGTGTGCAAAGGGAGAACCACTGCGATTGTGCTTCCAGCTCACATGGTTAAGCACCTCAGTGGAGAAAGCCAAAAACTGACTGTCACAATAAGCATAAGCTGGTCAGCGATCCGATGACGGTGTTAAATGATAGGCCATTCATAACAATGGCCGAAGTGTTTACGGCTTGACCTTGACTGTCGCCTAACACTACCGGGGGCTATTAACTGGCCTCCCAAACTAAATCCTTGATATTTTGCTCTTACATTAGAGCTGAGGTTTCATGATCATGCTTATCATGACAACCCAAAGAAAGGAACCGATAGCGGGACTATTTTCTTTGGAAGACATTTCTTATGTTAAACAGTAATATAACATATCTCTCTGCGTACCTTTGTTTATAAAACCGTATGGCCAGATTGCCTTGTTTGTCGTAAATCTTTGCCCTCATAAAGGCTTTATAAAGTAGGACAAACACTCCTTGGCTACTGGCCGAGGAGGTGGAAGCCGATGGTCGGTCAACAAAGTTTTGTACAATGCGGATCCGAGAATTAATGACGTAAAGTACTTGGATACATAGAGTCATTACACATAATTTGTGATTTTACTATGGATATCGATCCTTAATTCGGCCACCCGTGCCCGCATTAAGGCTCGGGGGCTACTGGGCTTCGGGCTTATAATTTAAACATATTAAAGGGGCACATCGATCCCCTGATCTGGTGTTGCCACCTGACCAGTGTCTCGGGGGCTACTGCATTGCCTGTTCAATGCAGAAAATTTTAAGTGCAATACAGTTGCCGAGGAGATTTTGATCCTCAGGTTGGTCGGCCGCACCCAACCTGAGTCTCGAGGACTGAGCACGCCGATTTTTGTGTCCCGAAGTATTCTACCGAGCTAGGACTTGATCCTCAGGCCGATTTTGCAAATCAACCTAAGTCTCAGCGGCTACTGGGATCAGCGGTCTTACGTCATCCTTCAAGTGCATCTCGGGTTTTAAACCGATGCACACCTTGAGGGCTACTGGCTATATATCTCGGCAGAGAATAAATTGCACCAATCAAAAATATTGACAAAAAATCGGCCCACAGTCGGGGTGGTGCACCACCTCAGAAGCAGTCCGGCATAAAGCTCGGGCGCTAGTGGCTGGCTCCATAGAGGGCATTTCCAGCATTAAGCTCGGCTAAACTCCTTCAACTTTTTTGAACCAAGGTGATATGACACCTCGGATATATTCCGGTGTTGGAGCCCGGATACATTCCGGTGTTGGAGTTTGGACATAGTCCAGCATTGGAGCTCGAATACATTCCGGTGTTGGAGCTCGGAAAGCGGTCCGGCGTTGGTGCTCGGCTGCAAAAGATACCTCGAATGCAGTCCGGCGTTGGAGCTCAGACGCAAGAGGACACTGCCTCCCGTGAACAGCTTCAAACCCGAGGTGTGGTATAAAAATAACAAGGCATTGTCTCTCGATCAGTTGGATTGGGCCGAGGACCCCCATGGCCGCATACTCATGGGCCAGTTCGGACAGCTGCCGCATACAAGGAAGATTCCACAAGACTTGGCGATCAAGACAAGGACTCCTCCCCACCGGCATATTCGTCTAGGACTCTTGTTATCCTAGGCCTCTGGTGCATTATATAAACCGAGGCCAGGCTAGTCGATAGATATATACAACAATCATACCATAGGCTAGCTTCTATGGTTTAGCCTCTCCGATCTCGTCGTAGATCAACTCGTGTACTTCTCATGTTATCAAGAATAATCAAGCAGGACGTAGGGTTTTACCTCCATCAAGAGGGCCCGAACCTAGGTAAAACATCGTGTCCCCTGCCTCCTGTTACCATCGATCCTAGACGCACAGTTCAGGACCCCCTACCCAAGATCCGCCGGTTTTGACACCGACACCGACCCAAATGGATCGAAGTCTCTGTACTTTAGTGTCATCCTTGGATCGGTATGCTGACACACACAATACACGAGGATTTAGAACAGAGGTAAATCACATGTATAAAGTAACGTAAATACTATTACCTCAATCCATATAGCGGAAGTAACAACAAAGTTGTGGTGTTCCCAACAACACCAACGACAAAGTTGAGTGTAGACATTATAACCCTAACGTATCACTTACTCATCGTAAGACTCCTGCAACATGAGATGTTGCAGCCATGTAGGTTAGTACATTGAATGTACTAGCAATTTCACACATAGAATAATAAGTAGAATATCTATCTCTACATGCATATTTGGCTGGTGGAGGCTCTAAGTTTAATTTTGCATAAAGCTAATTTTTCCCTACAACAAAGGAATAAATTTTATTTACTACCAAATTAAATTACCCATATTGAGAAGGTAACCCCAACTCAATCCTGAAATTCCCAAATGGTTAATAACCCAATACATTAATTAAGTAAAGTGATGAGATCAACCAATAATTCAAATACCATATACTCAAAAATGTCCATAACCGGGGACACGGCTAATCATGATTAGTTTGTACACTCTATAGAGGTTTGCACACTTTTCCCCAAAAGACTCGATCTCCTCCGTTGAATTTCTCGCACTGCATGATGTTTGAGAGACGGATGATCGAGACACAGTCTTTCTGAGGAGGTCCCCTTAACTGATAGATAGGCCGGTACACCTACAATCCCCTACATATGCTAGCCTATCATGGAAAGGATTCCCATAACTTACTCAACAATGCCAGATCCCATAATGGCATGTGGCTGCACACGGAAGTTTCTAGCATGAATAATCTTATGACCCCTTAGAGCCTGGGTGGCATTCCATAGGCTGATCACACGGGTACTCCGGGATCCCCTTGGGCAAACACTGGGTTCTCCAGGTGCCCGGGCAAGCCACTGGGTTCTTCAGGGTGCCCCAACCAATCCACCCAGATGTGTATTAAAGTAGCCACCTTAAGTTTCCCTTAGTTATTATATCTCACAACTTGCATGATTCTCACATACCAATCCACGTCTACGAGCATGGCTAAGCAATATATGATAGAACGAATATTCCTGGGGTGTTTAAAAAAGGTAATAGGTTCCTACCTCATCAACTACATAGCAAATCCCCATTCCCAAATCCTACTCATGCAAATATTTGAGGGGTGAAACTAATGCATAAAAATTGGGTATAAAAAGTATGATCAAAGTGTGAACTTGCCTTTTACTGTTGATGAAGATTCTTCGCACTCATAATTTGTGATAGTTCTACTTGTCATACTCCAATCAATCTATCGTAAGCAATCAATTGTAACCACACATAAGCAATCACTCAAAGACCCAAAAAATACAAAGGAAGATTCCAAACACTCCAAAAGAACCGAATCAAATTATTTTGCAAGATCATATCCTAATTTCGGTGAAAAAGTATGGTGATGGCTCAAGATGATAGATTACGTCTAGGGATTCAATTGCAATAAGGAATCAATTGAAAATGCGCCACCGTTTACAAGATATGATCATATGAAGGTTCGAATAGTTTGAAAGGTTCCAAAGTTGAAACTAATGATGCTACTGGATATATAGGAAGTCAATATGAATATGTAGGAAAGAGAATTACTAGATTGAAAATAACGGATCAAATAATTCAACGTAACATTGAATCTGCTTAGAATGTTGTGTAACAACTCTTTCGTGGACTAGTAGAGTAACTGGCTAAGATTAAAATTATATGTTGAAAAGATAACACTAATTGTATGAACGGAAAGATTTCTTCGATACAAATCCAACGCAATTGGATTCATCGCAAACGGAGTTAAGGATAAAAAGATATGATCAAAAAAAGTTTGAATATGAATCTGAATAAATTTTGAAATCTGAAAGTTGTAAAAAGTTTATTTGATATATTTACTACGTAGGTGGAATCAAGACAAAAAGGTAGGCGTTGGTTTTATCTAATTTGGGTGAACGAGTAAAAATTTATGGCTATTTGAAAAATCAGCGTCAAGCTGTTTTACAGAAGAAAAATAGGTATGACTAAAAGAACTCTAGGTCTAATGTACAAATACAGAGACTAATTGATAATCTAATTATTTTATCGTACACTAGTCTAAAAAAATAAGCTATGGAAGTATAAAAAAATACGAAGAAAGATACCTTTATAAGTTAGAGAAAAGATGACTTCGGAGAGAGGAGACAAATTTCAAATGTCCTGCTGAAGAGAAGAAATATATTTTTCTTTAGTGAATCTAGTCAAACCAAAATATTGATTTAACCAAATTGGATGATTTTTGGAGGCTCTATGGGTCTATATTTATAGATGGAAAAGAGGCTTAGGGGTAAAAGGCTAAGCAATGTGGAACTAAACGTAGACGAAAAATAGAAAAGAAAGAAGAGGTGCGCCATGGGCCAAAAGGTTCGGCCACGCGCACGCACCACCGCTGCTGTTTTTTTTTAATTTCGACCAAAGTGGAAAAATAAACTGGGAAGAAAAAAATTGCTGGCTGGGCCTGGCCCATGTAGGAAAGAAAAAAAGATGAGGCGCCCGCTGCCACTATGCTACGCATGTGGGCAACAAATAACTATGGCCTGCACGTATAGTTTGTTTTAAACAGAAACACAAAGGAAAACTGAATAACGATAATAAAATAATATTATATGTCAAAATTTTCAGAAAAATATTTCCTAAAAAATGAACATATTTTCAGCAGCAAATAAATTCTGCAAAAATTTAAATAAAGCAAATAGTACTACTGATTCCTTTACAGCCAAATAAAAATATTTTAAAATACCAAAATGATTTCAAACTCATTTTATCCAATTTTTTTACTGTAGGGAATCATTTTACCCTATTTCCCATATATTTTATTTTTGGAGAAAAATAATTTGAATAAAAACCAAATAACTCCAAATTGAAAATGTTTTCAAAATATCTTCAAAGGGACTTTCAATTTGATTCTTTTAAACTTCCAACTCATATTTCATAGCATTTGAAGAAGTCATTTTATCTTCTCTCATGAAAATCATTGAGTTGCGTAAAGTTTCTAAATTTGAAATATTTCCAAATGAAATTCAAATATTTTCAAAAACCCTTTTCTTTTTAAATGGAAGAAGTCATGTCATCTTCTCTCTAGGATTTTGTATTTGAAAAGAATATGAATTCATGAAGATCATAAATGCAAGGTGAAAGTTTGGGAAAGTCATTTCATTCCCTCTCATTCAACTTTCAAAAAGTTTCAAATTTCACTCAATTTCACACAAGCAACCACAATCAAACAAACAATCGAAACTATTTATTTAATATAACATTCCAAAATTTAGAATTTTTGGATGTTACAAACCTACCACCCTTAAAATGAATCTTGCCCTCGAGATTCGGAGAGGCTAGCAAGAAATACGTTAGGGTCGGGGTCTTCTCAAAATCCATCGATCGTCATAGGGGGGGTCTGGGGTGCTACCACCCTTAGAAGCATGGTTACGGTTCCATCAAAACTCAGGTACTACATCCTTATTGTTGGCAGTGTCGATCTTCTCAGATCTTCGGGAAAATTCCTACTCTGGCTCTTCCAGTAGTGGCATAACCTTTTCCTCAATTCTTCTGTCCTTTTATCTTGGTAAGGTCCTCCTGTGACTGGGTCTTCTTAGCTGACGGGTCTGGTGCCAATACTAAACAACTATCGATATCTCATGGTGGTCATCAAACAATTTGACTAGGTCCCTGCAGAAAATGGATCTGGGCTTCATTCTCACCGTATGACCTACGATTGGCAACAACTGCCTTATACAAGGGAAAATTGTCATACCATTCTAAGGTTTAAACAAGGTTTTGATTGTCGTCGCTGTGTTATGGGTAAGTCACTCAGATTTACCATCCCATATAGCAAGGCGAATAATAAGAGTAAGTCAGCATGGTGATCAATCCATTCCACACCCAAATCATTACCTTGTATATGGTTTAGTGAATCTGGCATTCTAACACTCGGTCATCCTCACAAGCATTGTAGAATTCCTCTTGTCCACGAACTAAGTTCAAATAATCAATTGATTCTGCAAGCCAAACAAACATCTATCGTTTCTTCACACTCTCAGGTTTTGCGTAACTCCTACAAGATCTTCTGTTGATAAAGTCGTAACTTCTTCCAGGGTTTTTCCTTCAGCAAGAGTGTGCTTGCTTCTTGGCAGGTCCTGGAGCCTGTGGGTTATGGGCTGACCTCATCACATTTATAGCTTCAACTCATCCTGGGGTTACAACCGTTCCATATTACCAACATTATACCTCCTTTATATCCAATAGTACTTCATCCCTTCATATTCTTGGGGTATCCTACTTATCGAGATAAAACTCATACTTATTTTGTCTGAAGTCCACTCTGTGGAATATCATTATCTTTCTCAGGGGTCAAGTGTCCTCACAGGGTACTACCACCCTTGAAATGCACAAATTCTTCCATAGACCTCATATCCTCGAAAATGGTTAAAATCTTTCTTCTTCATAGGGTAACAACTCATAAAATTCAATGTATGAAATCATGACACATGAACTTTATTGATTTCATGAACTTATTACAACCTCTTGCATATCCATTATATGCCTCAACTCAACACCTCAAAAAGAAATGTTCCCACTACTACTACTATTTAGCAGAAGCCTCCTTATCTTTGGGACAATCCCTGGCAAAGTGCTGATAACCCACAAGTATAGGGGATCGCAGCAGTATTCGAGGGTAGAGTATTCAACCCAAATTTATTGATTCGACACAAGGGGAGCCAAAGAATATTCTCAAGTATTAGCAGTTGAGTTGCCAATTCAACCACACCTGAAAGACTTAATGTCTGCAGCAAAGTATTTAGTAGCAAAGTAGTATGGAAGTAACGGTAACGGTGGCAAAAGTAACAGTAGCAGTTTTTGTAGCAATCGTAACAGTGGCAACAGAAAAGTAACTAAGCAAAGATCAATATGTGAAAAGCTCGTAGGCAATGGATCAATGATGGATAATTATATCGGATGCGATTCCTCATGCAACAGTTATAACATAGGGTGACACAGAACTAGCTCTAGTTCATCAATGTAATGTAGGCATGTATTCCGAATATAGTCATACGTGCTTATGGAAAAGAACTTGCATGCCATCTTTTGTCCTACCCTCCCGTGGCAGTGGGGTCCTATTGGAAACTAAGGGATATTAAGGCCTCCTTTTAATAGAGTACTAGACCAAAGCATTAACACTTAGTGAATACATGAACTTCTCAAACTACGGTCATCACCCGGAGTGGTCCCGATTATTGTCACTTCGGGGTTGCCAGATCATAACACATAGTAGGTGACTATTGAATTGCAAGATAGGATCAAGAACTCACATATATTCATGAAAATATAATAGGTTCAGATCTGAAATCATGGCACTCGGGCCCTAGTGACAAGCATTAGGCATAGCAAAGTCGTAGCAACATCAATCTTAGAACATAATGGATACTAGGGATCAAACCCTAACAAAACTAACTCGATTACATGGTAAATCTCATCCAACCCATCACCGTCCGGCAAGCCTACGATGAGATTACTCACGCACGGCGGTGAGCATCATGAAATTGGTCATGGAGGAAGGTTGATGATGACGATGGCGACGGATTCCCCTCTCTAGAGCTCAGAACGGACTCCAGATCAGCCCTCCCGATGAAGATTAGGGCTTGGCGGCGGCTCTGTATCGTAAAACGCGATGAATCCTTCTCTTTGATTTTTTCCCCAAACATGAATATATAGAGTTGGAGTAGAGGTCGATGAATCCTTCTCTCTGATTCCCCCTGGGCGCGCCCTGCACCCTCGTGGACAGGGTGTGGGCCCCCCGATGCTAATTCTTTTGCCAGTATTTTTTATTAATTCCAAAATGTGTCTCCGTGGATTTTCAGGTCATTCGGAGAACTTTTATTTCTGCACAAAAATAACACCATGGCAATTCTGTTGAAAACAGTGTCAGTCCGGGTTAGTTCCATTCAAATAATGCAAGTTAGAGTCCAAACCAAGAGCAAAAGTGTTTGGAAAAGTAGATGCGTTGGAGACGTATCAAGTGCCCTGGTTCATTACAACGAAAACATATTACTTCTGATCAATCTTGAGGTTTCCTTGTGATTATATAGCCTCCTTGGGTCCTCGTATTCCCTTTTGGGCAATCGCTAAAGTAGTGTCCTGAATTTTTGCACCTGAAACATGTGATATGACTCAGGTCCTTCTTTGTAGAAATTGGGTTGTTCCTGGAATCCAATCTATTTCTCTTCCTAGACTTTTCCATGCCAACCAGGGCTTCTATTTCATGTAGGTCATACTCTACTTCCACTGTCGGGAATGCTACTAGATTCCCCTTCAGACAATTCTGGGAGATGTGTCCTTCTTCTCCACATGAATAGCATGACTTGGTGCAGGGTTTAATTAGGTCTTCTTTGGGTGTGTCCTCCACCACTTCCTTCATCACAGGTTCTTCTAAAATTTCCATGAGGGCTCCTTTCATTGCTTCTTTCTTCTGCTGGATGCTTCTTTGAACCACAGGGTAAATGTGACACCAAGTAGGGTAGTGAGTAGTCCCTTCACACAAGAAACACGTAATCTTCCTAGTTGGGAATTCTTCAGCTGGGTGACTTTCTTCACAATGAGGGCATTCATCCTTGTGTTCTTTATGGTTTTGTCCTATTTCTCCACAGAGCTTGCATGGACAAGGTTTCTTCATATCATTTCCATAAGGTTTCAATTTCTAGGACACAAGCCAAGACTTTAGCAGAGTCAACTTAAATTCCTCACAAGTGGTTACTCTTTGCCATCCATTGATAGTTTGGTACATCCTCCACCAAGTAGCAGCACCTCTTTCAAAGCACTGAAGAGCATGCCGGGCCATATCCTTTTTGGCTATAGTGTTATTCTTCATGTGATCTTCCATGTTCTGAATCCATCGACCCGTCTCCAATTGAGTCATCGGTCCAGAAAATATGAGTTCATCTCCATTCATCCTCTATTGGTTCCAAGGGTTTTGGGTGAGATAAGAGAGATAGAGAGGGATACACACAATACAAACAATAGTTTTGAAGAGACGGATTTTATTTTGTGGCTGTCGGAAAAACATCAAACAAATGACAACTCACAATCGTCGTATCTAACGTAAGTATGTAACAGGGGTTTGGTCTTCTTCTGATTGTGCTTGCTGATCTTCTCAAGTTCTTCTGCCAGGTCATTTCTGTTGACGCGGAGTCTCTCGTGACGTCCTTTAATATTCTGGAGTTGCGTTCCACACTTCTAGGTTTCAACATCCTTGGCATGAACCATGGTCCTACTGTCCTTCAGTTCCTGACGAATCTCCAATATCTCAAGGTTTTGCTCCTCCATCTTGGCTACCTTCAGCTTCTGGGTCCTGAGTTCTTCATGAAATGCTTCCTTGTCAAATATGGCTTCCTGAAGGCCCATCTTAAAATTCTTGATGTAATACTCTAGATCCTGGCGATACACCAACTAAGGTTAAAACTTCATCTTTTGCTGATAGGTGCTCCATTAGCCCTTTTGTCATCCAATCCTTCCAAAGAAATGCATGCTTAACTCAGCCCGGTGACAATAGCATATGCGGGCGATAACATCATGGATAGCCGAGTTTATGCCCATGTCATTGCCATGAGCTATCATTCCATAGTTGATATCTCCTACCTTAGTGTTTTCTTGACTAAAACTTTGAGTTTAATGCTCCATGTTCCGGTCTTTCTCCAACACACCTTGGTCTTGGGTATTGACAGCTTCAATAGTCTAACAAGTTCCATAAGGGTAGCTTTCCTAGATCATACCAATCTGGGAATTCTTCAGAACCTTCAAATTCTCCTAGTATTCGGAGTCTTTAACCATTGTAGTTTCCATTATTATAATGCACGGTAAAATCCTCTTCATTCCGAAGTGGTCTTAGTTGTCCGATATCTTCTCGGAGTGTTCTCATCAGCTGAATCCTCACGTGTTCAGAAGGGGGGAAGGGTATTGTCCAACTAAAAGGGAATATTTGATAAAGCTCAGAAAGGAAGAGAGGTAAAAGATCTTTTTGAAAATAAAGTTTTAGAAAAAATCTTTCCTATGGGCTTGCTAGTTTCTAGGGGTCACGTCCTACAGTCAACATGTGCTCTGATACCATCTTGTAGCGACCCGACCCAAATGGATCAAAGTCTCTGTGCTTAAGTGTCATCCCTGGATCGGTATGTTGACACACACAGTACACGAGGATTTATAATAGAGGTAAATCACATGTATAAAGTAACGTAAATACTATGACCTCAATCCATATAGCGAAAGTAACAACAAAGTTGTGGAGTTCCCAACAACACAAACGGCAAAGTTGAGTGTAGACATTGTAACCCTAACGTATCACTTACTCGTCGTAAGAATCCTCCAACATGAGACATTGCAGCCATATAGGTCAGTACATTGAATGTACTCGCAATTTCACACCATAGAATAATAAGGAGAATATCTATCTCTACATGTGTTGGGGATATGACTACCAGGTATGACCCGCCCAGGAGGGGCTGGGTCAATCACAATGGCGGGTTACTTAAAGGAAGCCCGAAGAGTATACAAGGTGACGGTTTACGATAAGGCTTGTAATAGGCCCAAGCCCAGAGGCGGCTTAAGGCCCGTAAGTATAAACCGCCATGTATGAATAAGACTTGTAAAGTAAGGCATGTAAAAGATGTCACCGAGCCGGGCACGTTGTATGAGCCGGCCGGGACTCTGTAGGCCGCAGGGCGTCAAATCGTGTATATAAGGGGACGACCCGGCGATGGCTTAGGGCAAGAAACAACAGATCAAGAGCCAAGCTAGCATATTTCGCTCCTTGGTCATCGAAACCTAGCAATACCACATCAACTGGACTAGGCTTTACCTTCACCGCAAGGGGCCGAACCAGTATAAACCTATCGTGTCCTTTGTCCTAATTAACCCCTTTAAGCTTCCTAGTTGCGATGGCTCCATGACTAAGTCCTTTCACTAGGACATCTGCCGTGACAATTCCACGACAGTTGGCGCCCACCGTGGGGCCAGCGCACGATGGATTTGAGTTCTTGAAGGGCAGCTTTGAAGGGCTCAAGGGATACGTTGTGGGCCGGATGACCAAGAGTCGTCGCGGCAAGCTCTACATCGATGACGCAGGCTGGGGCCCCGACGCCGGCTCAATTGAGTACGGGTACCGGGTACCCTTCGGCGGAATCCATGTATTCATCAGCCGGATCGGCGAACCGGGCCCTAAGCTGGACATCTGCACCGACCTCATCGAGACGGCTCATCGTGCGAGACCCGCCCGGACTCAGCCCGTCGTGAGGCGTGCCTTTGTGGGTTGCATCCCTTGACGGGAGTTCTCTGAAGGATCCGTGGATGGCGGTGATACAGCTGTCTGCTCTGACGACGATTCGTCCATAGGTGAGACAAATTCATTGTATCAACTACAAGATGGCGGGCTTGGGGGTTGTTCCGATGGCAGCAGTATTCCGGACCCCTTTGAGCCACCAAACAGAGCGGGGATCTTCATGACTGGTACATAGCCCGTTCAAAACTCTACGGCTGCGGCAGCGATAACCACCGGGTCTGTATCAGCCGGGTCAGGAGACCCCGTGTGACCACCGGCTCAGGTGCTGATGGATCTCATGGATAGGATGACGACCCTATTGACAGCCATGGTCGAACCGGTGGATAAGGCTCAGCATGACGTGGAGGTGGCACAGTTACGTGGGGAGGTAGCACAAGCCAAGGAAAACTTGGCGGCCGAGGACGTTCGGATGGCTACAGAGCGGGCGGCTTTGGATGCTCGGGCTCAGCAGCTTCAATCAGTGGCTTTTCAGCTCTCGATGAATCTGAACACATAAAACAAGGTCATGAGGAGAAGGCACCAGAAGACTCAATCACGTCTGCCCCTGACTTACGATCCTAGGAATCTCTTCCACACACCCGGGGCCGGTCCCAGTAATCCGCCGGAGGCAACCCGGATTGCAACACCTGGGGCTCGGGTGCCGGTTCAGCCGTGGGCAATGGAACCCCCTCGTGTGAATATTGCTCCACCTCGTTATACACCAATACCACCGGGGCATTTTCTAACCCTTTGGAGAATCTGATCGCTGCATTGGCATGCTTGGTGGCTCTCCCGATGGAAGGCGACTCTCCGACGGCGATCGAAACGTGAAGGGTCCGAGAACTTCTTCAGACAGCTCTTGCGCAGCAGGAGTCATACTCTTACAGTCGAGACAGGATTCATTCAACCCCTCGCTCAAGCCGGAGCCCCAGCTATAGCAGGCATATGGATTCAGCGGCCGTGTCAAGCAACACCCAGCGCCGTAACCAGCCGCGCAGGCATGACCTGGCGCATGATGGAGCTCTTAACTTGGCTGACCAGGAGAGGACCCGCCAAGAGGCTGAGCAGGCGGTTCAACGGGCAGCTGAGCAGACCGTTCACCAAGCTTTTGTGGTTTATCCAACGACCTCTGTTGAAGCAGGTGTGACCACGAGGACCGGAGGTGTCCCTTGCTTGGTGCCGGCTCTGCATAATGAGAGCTTGCCAAAGGATTTTAAGGGGCCTCGTAAGGTGCCTAATTACACAGCTGACTTGCAACCCGGGGCATGGATTGAAAGTTACGAGATGGCCATGGAGTTATTGGAGGTCAGTGACGCAGCGATGGCCAAGTACTTCACCATGATGTTGGATGGAACAGCTCGCACTTGGTTGAAGGGGTTGCCACCCAATTCCATCGGCTCATGGGCGGAGTTAAAAGCCCGGTTTATTCATAACTTCAAAGATACATGCAAGCAACCCATGTTGATTGTGGACTTGACTAATTGCAAGCAAGAGGAAGGTGAATCCACGACCCATTGGGTGCACCAGGTGAAGGAAATAATACATTCATCTGATAAGATGGATGCCGGCTCCGCGGTCTTAATGTTGGAGAAAAATTGCCGTTTTCAACCTCTGAAACAGAAGCTAGGGCGGCTCAAGCGTGATTGAAATGACATGGGCCAGCTGATGGAAGCTCTGGTAAAATACGCCGACTCTGATAGTACCAAGGATCCCGCGTCTGATGAAGAGAAGACAGGGAAGGGAATGAAGAATGGCAACGGCAAAGGTCATCATCATAACCTGGAAAATCAAGGAGGTAATAATAAACGTAAGGCTAACGGTAGTCTGGAGTTTGTGGCTAACACCAACGCATAGGGCAACAATCAACAGCGTAAGGGGAGGCCACCTCCTCGGTCAGGCGGGTCAGGTCCCACCCTCTAGCAGTTGCTAAATGAACCCTGTCCAAGACACGACACCCGGGAGAAGCCGGCCACCCATCTATGGAAAGACTGTACGATCATGAAGGCTTTCAAGAATTCTAACATGTTCGACGATAATCATGGACCCGACAGCGGCTCAGGCGGTGGCGGCTTTCATGGCCCGGGCGGCGGCTTAGGCGGTGGCGGCTTTCATGGCTAGGGCCCTCAAGGCAATCAAGGCGGCTATAATCAGCAATCTGGCCAAGGTAGTCAGCAACAGTAGCAATCCAGGTATCAGAGTAACCCAAAGCAGCTGAGCAGTGGGCAGTATCACGTATTCACCACCAGTTTATGCAAAAGGGACCAGAAACTTCATAAGAGAGTTGTGAACGCTGTTGAGCCGACGGTTCCATGTTATTTGAGATGGTCTGAGCAGCCTATTTTGTGGAGTAGGGAAGATCATCCTCCCCGGGTTGATAATCCGGGTCACCTGGCCTTGGTGGTGGCCCCTCGGGTTGGTGGATATAAATTCACTAAAGTACTCATGGACGGAGGCAGTAGCATCAACATCCTCTATTATGAGACGTTCCGTCACATGGGGTTGACTGACAAAAGTATTAAGACATCCAACACCATTTTCCATGGAGTAGTGCCTGGTAAGTCGGCATATCCAGTTGGTAAGATTGAGCTGGAAGTAGCCTTTGGAGATGAGCATGATTCTAGGGCAGAGAAGTTAACTTTTGAAGTGGTCAAAATCAAAAGCCCATATTACGCCCTATTTGGACGGCCGGTTTATGCAAAATTCATGGCACGGTCGTGTTATGTTTATCTGCAGCTCAAGATGCCGGGTTATAAGGGCACTATCACAGTGCATGGAAGTCGGAAGATAGATTTGGAATGTGAAGAAGGTGATGCTGCTTACGCCGAATCTGTTTGTGCGACAGAGGAGTTGAAGTTTTACAAGGATAATGTTGATCCAACGGACATGACGTCTTTGAAAAAGCCAACTACGGAGCATGAGCCGGCGCTGAAGTTTAAGTCAACTGACGATACCAAGATGATTGATTTTGTGCCTGGCGACTCATCCAAACAATTCATTATTAGTGCTAACTTGGATCCCAAATAGGAAAGCGCGCTCATCGAGTTCATCTGTGAGAACCGGGACATCTTTGCATGGAAGCCTTCTGACATGCCGGGTGTACCGAGAGAACTCGCTGAGCACACTCTCAATATTAATCTAAAGTTTAAGCTGGTCAGGCAGTTTCTTCGGCGGTTCAACGAGGAAAGGCGCAAGGCTATTGGAGAAGAGGTGGCCTGACTCTTGGTGGCCGGGTTTATTGTTGAAGTTTTTCACCCAGAGAGGTTGGCTAACCCAGTGCTTGTGCTAAAAAAGAACGTCACTTGGCATATGTGTGTGGATTACATAGATTTAAATAAGGCTTGTCCGGCTGATCCTTTTGCTCTCCCTCGTATTAATCAAATCATTGATGCTACGGAGGGTTGTGAGCGTTTGAGTTTTCTGGATGCTTATTCTGGCTATCATCAGATCAAGATGGCAGTGAAGGACCAAGAGAAGACGGCTTTCATTACCCCGTTTGGAGTCTTCTGCTATGTATCTATGCCTTTTGGGCTTAAGAGTGCCCAGGTGACTTATCAGCAGTGTGTGCAGAACTATCTTCATAATCAGATTGGGCGTAATGTTCATGCTTATGTGGATGATATAGTGGTGAAATCCAGAGAGAAGGAAACTCTAGTAGATGACCTGAAGGAAACCTTTGATAACCTCTGGGTCTACAAGATGATGCTTAACCCGGCCAAGTGCGTTTTTGGAGTCCCAGCTGGCAAGATTTTGGGTTTTTTAGTGTCTAATAGAGGCATTGAGGCTAACCCAAAGAAAATTAAGGTGATTATGTCTTTAGATAAGCCGACGTGCATCAATGACGTTCACTGGCTGGCAGGTCGTGTCGCAGCTTTAAGCTGGTTCATAAGTCAGTTAGGTGAGAAGGCTATGCCGTTGTATCAAATGATGAAGAAGACGGATAATTTTGTCTGGAGTGACGCTGCTAACTCTGCCTTTGAAGATCTGAAAAGACAGCTCGCCGAGCCACCGGTTCTTGCTGCTCCCATTGAGAAGGAGGCACTATTGTTATATGTGGCTGCTAACACACGTGTTGTCAGTGTGGCCATTGTTGTAGAGCGCAAGGAGGCTGGCAAGGAACATCCAGTTCAACGGCTGGTTTATTATGTCAGTGAGGTGCTCATTGAGTCCAAGCAGAGATATCCACATTTGCAGAAGCTTGTTTATGGGGTGTTCATGGCAAGCCGGAAGCTTAAGCATTACTTTCAGGGTCATCCCATCACTGTGGTTAGCTCTGCTCCTTTAGAAGATATTATTCAAAATAGAGAAGCCACAGGAAGAGTCGCCAAGTGGGCCATTGAACTTGGGTCTCATGGTTTAAACTATGTGCCACGTACTACCATCAAATCTCAAGCACTGGTGGACTTCATTAATGATTGGACGGAGTTGCAGATACTTGAAGAGAAGCTAGACAACACATATTGGACGATTCAGTTTGATGGGTCCCGATAATTGGAAGGCTCGGGGGCTGGAGTTGCTTTAACTTATCCTCGAGGTGACAATTTTTGTTATGTGTTGTGATTGATGTTTCCTTGCACTAACAACGCATCTGAGTATGAGACCTTACTCCATGGGCTTCGAATGGCTAAAGAAATGAGTGTAAGCCGGGTACGGTGCCTTGGCGACTCAGATTTGGTGGCTCAGCAAGTATCAAGCAAGTGGGATTCCAAGGATCCTCTCATGGCGGCTTATCACCGTGAGGTTGACGCTGTTGCTGGACACTTCAAGGGTTATCAAGTGGAGCACATCGACCGCAGAAAGAACGAAGTGGCCGATGCTTTAAGCCGGTTGGGATCTCAGTGTAAGCCGGTGCCGCCTAACACTTTTTTAGATGTTCTGCATAACCCTTCTGTCAAGTTGCCTACAGAAGAAGATTTGGCCGTTCCAGACCCGGAGGCACAATTGGTGGCGGCTCTTCATGTCATTCCAGATTGGACAGTGCCATATTTGGCTTATATGACCTGGGTGAGTTGCCGGAGGATGAGACCTTGGCTAGACAGACAACCCGGCGGTCTAAGTCAATGCCAATTTCCAATGGTGAGTTGTATCATCGCAGTGTCATCGGAGCGTTTCAACATTGTGTCTCTCCTGAAGAAGGTCAAGAAATTCTTCATGAGATCCATGAAGGGGATTGTGGCCATCATGCCGGTTCAAAGTCTCTTGTGGCCAAAGCTTTCCGTCATGGTTTTTACTGGCTGACGGCTCACGCCAATGCGGAGGATCTGGTCAGTAGGTGCGATGGGTGTAAAAAAATCTGCACGACGAGCGCACGTGCTGGCTCAAGAATCAAGGATGATTCCAATTACTTGGCCGTTTGCAGTTTGGGGGCTCGATATGGTTGGACCTTTCAAAAGATCCAAAGATAAAAAGACACATCTTTTGGTGGCCGTTGACAAATTCACAAAATGGATTAACGCAGAGCTAGTTAGTAAGTGTGATGCAGCCACAACGGTTCAGTTCATGAAAAAGGTGATCTTTTGTTTTGGCTTTGCACACAGCATTATAACTGACAATGGTCCTAATCTGTCCAAAGGTGCTATGGAGGAATTTTGTCAACGTGAGCATATCCGGCTTGATGTTTCGTCAGTGGCTCACCCCCAATCTAATGGTCAAGCTAAGAGAACAAATCAGGAAATCTTAAAAGTTTTCAAGCCCCGGCTTATGGTTCCTTTACAATGGACACCGGGTTGTTGGGTGGAGGAGTTACCCTCGGTGCTATGGAGCATCAATACCACCCGTAACAGGTCTACAGGTTATACGCCTTTCTTCATGGTTTATGGAGCAGAAGCAGTCCTGCCTAGTGACATCCGTCATGACTCACCCCGCGTGGCGGCTTACGTTGAAGCTGATAACGAGCAAGCCCGACGGGATGCGCTTGACTTATTAGATGAGGAGCGAGACTTGGCAGCGGCCCGATCAGCAATTTACCAACAGGACTTGCACCGTTATCATAGCCGCCGGGTTAAGTCCAGAACCTTTCAAGAAGGTGACCTGGTGCTTCGGCTCATCCAGGATCAATCTGATGCGCACAAGCTATCCCCACCTTGGGAAGGACCCTTTGTGGTCAGCAAGAACTTAAACAACGTGTCATATTACCTTATCGATGTTCAAGAGCACAAAGACTCACGTAAATCGAAGGAGGAGACCCGCCGGCCGTGGAATATTGCTCATCTTCGACCTTACTACACTTGAGCCACCGGCTCTCATAATGTACATACTTTGACGTTGTATATATTATGATAAGTAATAAAGCAGGACCTCTGTCCTTTTCATCTTCAATGATCACGTATCTTTATTATTTTAATTATTAAACGACCAGTTGGGGGCTGATCGTATTCGAATCTAGCTTAACCCTCTCGGTCCGGCTCATGATCGTATTCGAATCTAGCCGTTAAAACCTCATGGTCACCAGGGGGCTTCCTGTTCAAAAATAGGTCGTATTGAAACCAAAGAGAACATAGTTGTCATAACCCTCTTGATCGGCGCAAAGCCAAACTCACTAGGGGGCTTCTTGATCGTATCTGAAACATAGCTTAACCCCTTTTGGGTCCGACTTGGATCGTATTCGAATCAGGTTCGTTAAAAACCTCTCAAGGTCATTTGGGGGCTTCCTGTTCAAACATAGGTCGTATTCGAACCAAAGAGAACATAGCTGTCGGTACCCTCTTGATTGGTGCAACGCCAAAGCCACTGGGGCTACATGATCGTATTCGAATCCTAGCTTAACCCCTTTGGTCCGGTTTACTGATCGTATTCGAATCAGAAGCCTCCAAATTTTTCTTAATGCTTGTTTTACATTGTTTGAAAGATACTCCTTTGTTTTACTGGTTTTTTGTTGTCTCGAATCTAACTGTAAGTCTGGTTTCAATTTAAATCGGCTCGGTTATTTGACAATGAGTTGCCAAGGTATAACAGTCATCAAGCATATGGAAGTATTGACCTCTAAAAATATTGGGTTGTCACCCTTACTGTCCGGGTCACATAAACCGGCAGTCCAGAATCAAAGAACGCAGGTATGACATTGTCGTTCATAAACAGACTTATCTGTGTTTTTTCTTTAATCAAAGGCTTTCTAGCTTTATTTATCTTTTCATCTGGCCCTGATTATTCTTTTATGGTAAATTCATAATTATGTATTGGATGTTTTGACCTGTCTAGCGACAAACCGCCAGGACAGTTTCTCATCTTTTACATATAGGAACAGGTTTAAACGCTACAAATATGATAAAGGATATAAAGCATATATTTACATGATGGATAAAAATAGTTGTACGCAGTATGATATGCACGACGGCATAGGCAGAACATGCAGTTTCAAGCTAGCCTATTACAAGGCGTTGGGAGCCCAAAAGGTTAAAACTATTTTTTCTCTTAAGCAGATGTTAAGCTAAGGCCAATTCATTAAGTCTTGGCCGAATTATTTGGACGGTTATGACTCCTCCCTTGCCGGTTCATCTCCCTCCACTAGTTGGAAGCTAGGCTTGGACCAATCAAAGCCATGAAGAGCAACGAACTCAGCTTCATCATCAATTAGACCAGCCGGGTCAATTTCTGGGGCAAAGGTGTGTTGGCGAACCGGCAGGATGAGATCTGTCACTTTATACGAAGGAGTCACCATCTTTTTATTATCAACATCAAAACCCGGCTGATACTTATCAATGTTGGTCTCGTCGCCAAGAATGGTAGCCTGAGGACGAACTCCCCTCACACAAGCAACAAAATCATCTTGATCAAACTGAGTCCCATCTTCCTTAAAGGGGGGATACCCCTTGGCTACGTCCGCCGGGTCTAGTTCCGGCACCCAGGCTTTGGAGCGGCTTAGAGCAGTTAAGGCTCCGGCTCTTGCACAAGACTGCTTGACTTCTTCGAATCTGGCGGGTAAGATAGATAACTTCTTCAAAACATCACTCAAGAGGTTTGGTCCTTGGTTGGCTGGGGAGATAATGGCAAGCGCCCGTTGACCTCCAGTGTACAGTTTCTCCACCAGGGTGTAAATCGCCTTGAGTTTTGTCAAGCTGTTTTGGCTCAGATTGCTGCTCCGTGGACCTATGAGTATTTTAAAGGGTTAAGCAGGCGGCTTATATTTCTGGCAAAAATAGAGTTTCAATAAATAATACAATGGCTCACCAAAGATTGCAGAGACCATCTAAGACACCCGGTTCTTTAAACCGGTGAGCTCAGTGGAAACCTCCTTGAGAGCCGCCTCGGCTGTTTCAGCATGCTGTATCAGCAAGGTTTTTTCATCGGACCAAGATTTTTTTCTCTGCGTCAAAGCTGGTCTTCGGTTTTTCTGCTTCAGATAGGCTCAACTGGAGTTTAGAGTCAGCATTTTTTATCTCAGTCTCTTGAGCCACCAACCGGGTCTTTGCATCAGTCAGTTGAGAACCCAATTCAGTTATGGCGGTCTACGGACATGCACAGGTGTGTCAGAAGTTTATTCCAATAAAGGTCATAGTGATTAAAAGTCCCAAGCACTTTGCAAAGCAACACTACTTGGCACTTGGGGGCTAATGTCTGTCAAAGCAATTCTTAAAAGGCACAAAAAACTCTTTTAAAGTACCAAGCATTTTACAGGTAACAATGCTTGGCACTTGGGGGCCAATGCATGATATTCAGATTTTTTCCCCCTCTTGAGCCAGATAACAATATTAGTTTGGACTAATTCAAGACAGCTATGAAGTTAAGTACCGGCTCATTCATGAGGAATTAAGCTGGTCCTTGGGGACTACATGTGCGAATTTATGCTAATCCATTGGACTTAGGGAAAATCTAAAACAGAGCATCAACCTATATCACAAGTCTACAGATCATTCAGGTTCATCATAATCCGGAGACTTGGGGGCTGGCAGAGCATATGTAAACTAATGAAAGCCGGAGAACATACGTCATATTTCAGTTGCAGCTGTTTGACCATCTCAATTTCAGAGTCATGGCTGGAGTGCACATGACTGAGGTATCCAGATAGCACGTCACTAATGCTCAGGTGAGCATAGTGAGAGACGTCAAACCACACTTTCTGCCTTTCCAAACCTCTTGCTTGGCAGAATGCCTGGCCAATACAGTCGGATTGCCCGGTTCAACAAATCTACTTCCAGTAATTAAAACATCATCGTCGTAAGTCGCCGGTGGGTTAGCTAAGCTCGACGGTTCAACAGTAGACGGGTTGAGAGTAGTTTCATCAACAAACGGTTCAGGAGGATCTATTTGAACATTGACTGCAGGGTCTTCTGGTGCTTCAGATTGTTCAGGAGCAGGAGTTGGTATTGTTGGTTCAGGAGCAGGGTCTTCCGCCGGCTTAGCCACCCTGGCCTTCTTGGGCTTTGCTTGACCGCTAAGAAGAATTTTATGAGTCGGTATAATGATACAGACTTAAAGATGCAGAAGAAAGATAATTTTCTTTACCCAGGGGCAGTCTTGAAAGCCGGAAATTGAGTTTGAGAGGAATCACCAGAAGAATGAGAGACCTCCTACAAAAGTGAAGTCAAAATTTAAAAGAGCAAGGAAGTAGATTCATTGACAAAAGCAAAAGTCAAAGGTGAAAGAAACCTCATTCTGGCGTTTCTGAGGAGTTTTTGGTAAGCCGGAGGGCAGTTCATTATCACCATTGGTCTGGGCTTGACAACGGCTCTCATGTTGTTGCTTTTTCAAAAGAAAATGAGGATCCAAATAAGCCAAAGGGTGTGAAAACCTTACTTTCTGGGTTACCAGTCGAGGTTTCTGTCTTGGCAAAGGTTCTGAGTCGGAGGAAATAGTTACCTCTTCTTCTACTGTCTGGATAGCCCCTGTGTCGTCCTAGCAATAGTCAGTGTCAATAAGGTTGTTAAAAAACAGGCCAAGAGAGTCAAGGGCTACCTCCGACTCAGAGACATCATCCAGCTTGAACATATCAGAAGCAGTTCTTTTCTTCTTGGATTTTCAGGTTGTCTTCTTGGCGGCTATGGCGGCGGCTCTAGCCTTCTTGGTAGCTTCATGATCATATTTGGCCTTCCAAAAGTCAGATTTGGCATGTAGGCCAATAACAGGTTAAAATTCATGCAAGTACTTAACTACTGAAGGAAAAAGGGGGTCAAGGGGATTTACCTTTGGTGCCGGGTTAAGTTTACATAAAGGATTCAGTCCAACTTTACTGCAGTCCTCATATTTACTGTTTACGAGGGTGGTTGACATTTCAACAATGGCTTCTTCCGTCAGTTGTACAGAGCTATGACGCAGAGGGTCATCTGGTCCTCCGGCATAGTTATACATCAAGGCAGAGCGGTGGCTCAGAGGAATGACCTGCCATGCGACCCAACAACGGATCAAGTCAACTACAGTTAGGCCGTTTCCCAACAAGGCTTGAATCCTTTTTATTGATGGGATGAGCTTCTTACGTTCAGCAGCAGTAAGCTTGTCAGGGAGCACAAAGTTAGACTCAAGACGCTCCGCGCGATAACCCGGCATTGGTTTTTCATCAGCTGTCGACGTGTCTTTGCAATAAAACCATGTTTGATTCCAATCCTTGGGATGGCTTGGTAAGACTACTAAGGGAAAGACAGCACCCTGTCGGCACTAAATCGAAATTCCACCAAGTTCCAAGCTAAGGTCGTTGGTGCATTCATTCTGGCGGTTCAGATAGAAATACTCTCTGAAGAGTTCAATAGTAGGTTCTTCTTGAAGATAAACCTCACAGAGAACTTGAAAATTGCAGATATTGGATATGGAGTTGGGTCGAAGATCTTGTGGATGAAGCATGAAAAAATGCAGAACATCCCTGAAGAATTTTGAGCCGGGTGGTGAAAAACCCCGATTCATATGATCAGTAAAGATGATGACTTCACCGTCTTTGGGCTGAGGTCGTTCTTCGGCCGGGTCAGGAGCATGATAGGACATAATGTTCTTCTCTGGTAAATATCTGATGGTGAAAAAATCCTTCAAAGTGTCATCAGTGACTGTGGAAGGGACCCAGTTGCAGACTGTTGGCGTCTTCGACGGCATAATGAAAAAGGACAAGATGAAAACAAAGTAATTTGCCGGTTCAAATTAATTGGTGGAATTACAGGTTAATGATTATAGTACAGATGAGTAATGGCGTCTTAAGTAAGGGCTAATGATATATGAAGTAAAAATGAGCCGACATGATAAGCCGCCATGGCTAAAGGTATTCGAAGGTTGCCTGAGACAGAATTGGCTAAGTACTGAGATAAACAAGTTTCACAAGCTGTTGCTACTATTTTAGATCAAGATGGTTCAAAAAAGAAAAATAAATCTAGACCTAAAAAACCAGCACAGAGGAGTTCATCAGTTCTAAGGAGGCCTTTGTACAAGAAAAAGGGATCCGCTAGCATCTGGAATGGATGCAAAACAACTACCACATGAGTTCCATACTTCTTTTAGATCAAAGGAGGATGTGGTGGAGAAACTACAAAGAATCCGCGAAGAACACAGAAGGAACTCGCAAACCCTAATGCAGATCTAAGGTATGGGAAAGCAAGGACTTACGGACGCAGATCTACTGCGGAGTCACCGCCGTTTTCTCTGGACAAACTCCGGTTGATGCAGCGGCCAAGTTTGAGGACGATGGTGAGCGCTGCGGCAGCGGTGGAGTTCGAGCGTTGAAAGTTACAAGGGGAAGAAGATGATGGAAAAGGGAGAGAATGAGAAGAAGACCGGTCACGGCTATTTATAAGGAAGGACTCATAAGTGAGCGTGAAAAATGAGGAGGTCGAAACATGGTTATCCAGCTACCCAGGTGCCTCAATTTTTGGAAAGGCATTAAAGAAAAAGATCCGTTAAAGATGACGTGGTGGCGGGTTTCCGAAAAATCCGGAGATGACGTCATGATGGGTTACAAGGCTTTCGCAGCAGTAATAGATGGATTTTTTCTAAGTGTGGGAGATTGACAAGAACAAAGTTCAAATCAACCTGGGGCCTAATGTTGGGGATATGACTACCAGGTATGACTCGCCCAGGAGGGGCCGGGTCAATCACAATGGCGGGTTACTTAAAGGAAGCCCGAAGAGTATACAAGGTGACAGTTTATGATAAGGCTTGTAATAGGCCCAAGCCCATAGGCGGCTTAAGGCCCGTAAGTATAAACTGCCATGTATGAATAAGACTTGTAAAGTAAGGCATGTAAAAGATGTCACCGAGCCGGACACGTTGTATGAGTCGGTCGGGACTTTGTAGGCTGCAGAGCGTCAACCCGTGTATATAAGGGGACGACCCGGCGGCGGCTTAGAGCAAGAAACAATAGATCGAGAGCCAAGCTAGCGTATTTCGCTCCTTGGTCATCGAAACCTAGCAATACCACATCAACTGGACTAGGATTTACCTTCACCGCAAGGGGCCGAACCAGTATAAACCTCTGGTGTCCTTTGTCCCGATTAACCCCTTTAAGCTTCCTAGTTGCGATGGCTCCATGACTAAGTCCTTTCACTAGGACATCTGCCGTGACAATTCCATGACAACATGCATATTTGGCTGGTGGAGGCTCTAAGTTTAATTTTGCATAAAGCTAATTTTTTTTCCTACAACAAAGGAATAAATTTTATTTACTACCAAGTTAAATTACCCATATTGAGAAGGTAACCCCAACTCAATCCTGAAATTCCCAAATGGTTAATAACCCAATACATTAATCAAGTAATGTGATGAGATCAACCAATAATTCAAATACCAGATACTCAAAAATCTCCATAACCCGGGATACGGCTAATCATGATTAGTTTGTACACTCTGCAGAGGTTTGCGCACTTTTCCCCACAATACTCGATCTCCTCCGTTGAATTTCTTGCACTACATGATGTTTGAGAGACGGATGATCGAGACACAGTCTTTCCGAGGAGGTCCCCTTAACCGATAGATAAGCCGGTACACCTACAATCCCCTACATCTGCTAGCCTATCATGGAAAGGATTCCCACAACTTACTCAACTATGCCAGAGCACACAATGGCATGTGGCTGCACATGGAAGTTTCTAGCATGAATAATCTTATGCTCCCTTAGAGTCTGGGTGGCATTCCATAGGGTGATCACACGGGTACTCTGGGATCCCCTTGGGCAAGCACTGGGTTCTCCATGTGCCCGGGCAAGCCACTGGGTTCTTCAGGGTGCCCCAACCAATCCACCCAGATGTGTATTAAAGTAGCCACCTTAAGTTTCCCTTAATTATTATCTCTCACAACTTGCATGATTCTCACATACCAATCCACGTCTACGAGCATGGCTAAGCAAGATGACACAACGAATAATCCCGGGGTGTTTCAAAAAGGTAATAGGTTCCTACCTCATCAACTACATAGCAAATCCCAATTCCCAAATCCTACTCATGCAAATATTTGAGGGGTGAAACTAATGCATAAAAACTGGGTATGAAAAGTATGATCAAAGTGTGAACTTGCCTTGTACTGTTGATGAAGATTCTTCGCACTCATAATTTGTGATAGTTCTACTCGTCATACTCCGATCAATCTATCGTAAGCAATCAATTATAACCACACATAAGCAATCACTCAAAGACCCAGAAAATGCAATGGAAGATTGCAAAAACTCCAAAAGAACCGAATCAAATTATTTTGCAAGATCAGATCCTAATTTCGGTGAAAAAGTGTGGTGATGGCTCAAGATGATAAATTACGTCTAGGGATTCAATTGCAATAAGGAACCAATTGAAAATGCGATACTGTTTACAAGATATGACCAAATGAAGGTTTGAATAGTTTGAAAGGTTCCAAAGTTGAGACTAATGATGCTACTAGATATAGGAAGTCAATATGAATATGTAGAAAAGAGAATTACTAGATTGAAAATAACGGATCAAGTAATTCAACATAGCATTGAATCTGCTTAGAATGTTGTGTAACAACTCTTTGGGGGACTAGTAGAGTAACTGGCTAAGATTAAAATTATATGTTGAAAAGATAACACTAATTGTTTGAACGGAGATATTTCTTCGATACAAATCCAACGCAATTGGATTCATCGCAAACGGAGTTAAGGATAAAAAGATATGATCAAAAAAGTTTGAATATGAATCTAAACAAATTTCAAAATTTGAAAGTTGCAAAAAGTTTATTTGATAGATTCACTAGATAGCTGGAATCAATACAAAAAGGTAGGTGATACGTTCATTTTGCATCATACTTTTATATCGATATTTATTGCATTATGGGCTGTTATTACACATTATGTCACAATACTTATGCCTATTCTCTCTTATTTTACTAGGTTTACATAAAGAGGGAGAATGCCGGCAGCTGGGATTCTGGGCTGGAAAAGGAGCAAATATTACAGACCTATTCTGCACAGCTCCAAAAGTCCTGAAACTTCACGGAAGACGTTTTCAGAATATATAACAAATACTCAGCGGAAGAAGTTCACCATGGGGGCCACACCCTGCCCACGAGGGTGGGGGCGTGCCCTACCCCCCTGGGTGCGCCCCCTACCTCGTGGGCCCCCTGGTGGCCCTCCGGTGGCCATCTTCTGCTATATGAAGTCTTTCGATGGGAAAAAAAATCATAAGCCATCTTCTCGGACGAAACTCCGCCGCCACGAGACGGAACCTTGGCAGAACCAATCTAGGGCTCCGGCAGATCTGTTCTGCCGGGGAAACTTCCCTCTGGGAGGGGGAAATCATCGCCATCGTCATCACCAATGCTCCTCTCATCGGGAGAGGGCAATCTCCATCAACATCTTCATCAGCACCATCTCCTCTCAAAACCGTAGTTCATCTCTTGTATCCAATTCTTGTCTCCAAGTCCGGGATTGGTACTAGTAGGTTGCTAGTAGTGTTAATTACTCCTTGTAGTTGATGCTAGTTGGTTTAATTGGTGGAAGATCATATGTTCAGATCCTATATGCATATTAATACCCCTCTGATTATGAACATGTTTATGCTTTGTGAGTAGTTACGTTTGTTCCTGAGGACATGGGAGAAGTCTTGCTATTAGTAGTCATGTGAATTTGGTATTCGTTTGATATTTTGATGAGATGTATGTTGTCTCTCCTCTAGTGGTGTTATGTGAACGTCGACTACATGACACTTCACCATTATTTCGGCCTAGAGGAAGGCATTGGGAAGTAATAACTAGATGATGGGTTGCTAGAGTGACAGAAGCTTAAACCCTAGTTTATGTGTTGCTTCGTAAGGGGCTGATTTGGATCCATATGTTTCATGCTATGGTTAGGTTTACCTTAATACTTTTGTTGTAGTTGCAGATGCTTGCAATAGAGGTTAATCATAAGTGGGATGCTTGTCCAAGTAAGGACAACACCCAAGAACCGGTCCACCCACATACCAAATTATCAAAGTACTGAACGTGAATCATATGAGCGTGATGAAAACTAGCTTGACGATATTCCCATGTGTCCTCGGGGGCGCTTTTCTCTATATAAGAGTTTGTCCAGGCTTGTCCTTTGCTACAAAAAGTATTGGGCCACCTTGCTGCACTTTATTTACTTTTGTTACTTGTTGCTCGTTACAAATTATCCTATTGCAAAACTATCTGTTACCACTTATTTCAGTACTTGCAGAGAATACCTTGTTCGAAACCGCTTATCATTTCCTTATGCTCCTTGTTGGGTTCGACACTCTTACTTATCGAAAGGACTACGATAGATCCCCTATACCTGTGGGTCATCAAGAATCATTTTTGGCGCCATTGCCGGGGAGTGAAGCGCCTTTGGTAGGTGGAATTTGGTAAGGAAAAATTTATATAGTGTGCTGAAATTTACTGTCACTTGTTACTATGAAAAGTAATCCTCTGAGGGGCTTGTTCGGGGTATCTTCACCCCGACCAGTAGAGCAAAGAGTTTCTCCTCAACCTACTGAACCTACTGAAAATGAAAATGTCTTCTTTGAGAGAGGAGACAAATTTCAGAAGTCCCGCCGGGGAGAATACTTTTTTTAGTGAATCTAGTCAAACCAAAATATTGATTTAACCCGAATCGGATGATTTTTGAAGGCTTTATGGGTCTATATTTATAGATGGAAAAGAGGCTTAGGGGTCAAAGGCTAGGCAATGTGGGACTAAACATAGACGAAAAATAGAAAAGAGAGAAGAGGTGTGCCATGGGCCAAAAGCTTCGGCCGGCCACGCGCACGCACCACGGCTGCGTTTTTTTTTTAATTTCGGCCAAAGTGGAAAAAAAGAAAAAAAAACGGGAAGAAAAAATGGCTGGCTAGGACTGGCTCATGTAGGAAAGAAAAAAAGATGGGGCGCCCACTGCCACTATGCTACGCAAATGGGCGACAAATAAGTATGGCCTGCACGTATAATTTTTTTTAAATAGAAACAAAAAGGAAAACTGAATAACGATAATAAAATAAAACTTTATATAGGCATGTTATATATCAAAAAAATTAGAAAAATATTTCCTAGAACATGGACATATTTTCAGTGGCAAATAAAGTTCGCAAAAATTTAAATAAAGTAAACAACACTGCTGGTTCCTTTAAAACCCAAATAAAAATATTTTAAAATACGAAAATAATTTCAAACTCATTTTCCTCCAATTTTCTACTGTAGAGAATCATTTTACCCTATTTTTTCCATATATTTTATTTTTGGAGAAAAATAATTTGAATAAAAACCAAATAACTCCAAATTGAAAATGGTTTTCAAAATATCTTCAAAGGAACTTTCAATTTGATTCTTTTAAACTTCCAACTCATATTTCATAGTATTTGAAGAAGTCATTTTATCTTCTCTCATGAAAATCATTGAGTTGCATAAAGTTTCTGAATTTGAAATATTTCCAAATGAAATTCAAATATTTTTAAAAACCCTTTTCATTTTAAATGGAAGAATTCATGTCATCTTCTCTCTAGGGTTTTGTATTTGAAAAGAATTTGAATTCATGAAGATCATAAATGCAAGGTGAAAGTTTGGGAAAGTCATTTCATTCCCTCTCATTCAACTTTCAAAAAAATTCAAATTTCACACAAGCAACCACAATCAAACAAACAATCAAAACTATTTATTTAATATAACATTCCAAAATTTAGAATTTTGGGATGTTACAAAGTAATGGACCTACATGGGCCATAGGTGAGAGGGGAGGCAGCCCACAAGGGGTGGTCGTGCCCCCCTCCCATGGGGAGTCCGAATTGGACTAGGGGAGGGGGCGCGCCCCCTTCCCTTCTCTTCCCTCTCCCTTCCCCATTTCCGCTCCGTAAGAAAGGAAGGGGGGCGAATAGGACTTGGAGTCCTATTTGGTATCCCCCCATGGCGTGCCCCTCTAGGCCGGCGGCCTCCTCCCCTCCTCCTTTATATACGGGGGCAGGGGGCACCCCATAGCACAACAGTTGTTCTCTTAGCCATGTGCGGTGTCCCCCTCCACAATTTACTCCTCCGGTCATAGCGTCGTAGTGCTTAGGCGAAGCCCTGCGCAGATCACATCACCATCATCATCACCACGCCGTCGTGCTGACGAAATTCTCCCTCGACCATCTGCTGGATCATGAGTTCGAGGGATCTCATCGAGTTGAACGTGTGCTAAACTCGAAGGTGTCGTACATTCGGTACTAGATCGGTTGGATCGTGAAGACGTTCGATTACATCAACCGCATTAACCTAACGCTTCCGCTTTCGGTCTACAAGGGTACGTGGACACACTCTCCCCTTCTTGTTGCAATGCATCTCCTAGATAGATCTTGCGTGATGGTAGGAATTTTTTTGAAATTGCATGCTACATTCCCCAACAGCTCCGAGGGGAGCACAATCCACTAGGGCGCGCCTGGTGGGTTGTGCTCCCCTCGGGTGCCTCTCGAACTGACTCTTTGCTCTATAAATACCCCAATATTCCAGAAACCCTAGGGGAGTCGACGAAAATCAATTCCAGCCGCCGCAGAGTCCAGAACCACCAGATGCAATCTAGACACCATCATGGAGGGGTTCATCATGCCCATTGGTGCCTCTCCGATGATGCGTGAGTAGTCTTTTGTAGACCTTAGGGTCCGTTGTTAGTAGCTAGATGGATTCCTCTCTCTCATTTGATTCTCAATACAATGGTCTCTTGGAGATCCATATGATGTAACTCTTTTTGCGGTGTGTTTCTTGGGATCCGATGAACTTTAAGTTTATGGTCAGATCTATCTTTTTATCCATGAAAGTTATTTGAGTCTTCTTTGATCTCTTATATGCATGATTGGTTATAGCCTTGTATTTCTTCTCCAATATTTGGGTTTTGTTTGGCCAACTTGATCTATTTATCTTGCAATGAGAAGAGGTGCTTTGTGATGGGTTCGATCTTACGGTGCTTCATCCCAGTGACAGAAGGGGAACCGACACGTATGTATCGTTGCCATTAAGGATAACAAGATGGGGTCGATTTCTACATAAATAGATTTTGTCTACATCATGTCATCGTTCTTATTGCATTACTCTGTTTCTCCATGAACTTAATACAGTAGATGCGTGTTGGATAGTGGTCGATGTGTGGAGTAATAGTAGTAGATGCAGGCAAGAGTCGGTCTACGAATCTTGGACGTGATGCCTATATAATGATCATTGCCTGGATATCGTCATGATTATTTAAATTTCTATCAATTGCCCAATAGTAATTCGTTTACCCACCGTTTGCTATTTTTCTCGAGAGAAGCCACTAGTGAAAACTACGGCCCCCGGGTCTCTTCTTTAATATATTTGCCTTTGCAATATATTTTCCTTTGCTTTTATTTTCAGATCTGTCAAACCAAAAATACAAAAATACCTTGCTGCAATTTATTTTATCCGAGATCTATTTATCCTATCTATCATATTTTTATCACGTCCGTTTGCCAATTTCTGGCGCTGTTACCCGAAAGGGATTGACGACCCCTTTAACACGTCGGGTTGCGAGTATTTGTTATTTGTGTGCAGGTTATGTTTACGTAGTGTTGCTTGGTTCTCCTACAGGTTCGATAACATTGGTCTCATCACTGAGGGAAATACCTACCATCGCTGTGCTGCATCATCCCTTCCTCTTTGGGGAAATAACGACGTAGTCTAGTAGACATCAAAAGGAATTTCTGGCGCCGTTGTCGGGGAGACATCATCAGCGCCTACGAGGTTCCTAATCACAAATCTCATCTCCTCGCAATTTACATTATTTGCCATTTGCCTCTCATTTTCCTCTCCCCCACTTCATAAAATTTTGCCGTTCTATTCGCTCACTTTTTCGTTCGCCGTTTTCTCGTCAGATCTATCCTTTGCTTGCAATCATGATTGATTTTGGTATGGCAGCAACAGATGATGGCCTAACTCCTAAGATTGGGCGTACGGAAAATCTAGATGCTAAAACTTTGATCTTGGCAGGGCAAGGGAATGTTATGGGAAAAGAAAATATCCAAGATTTTTTTCAATTGTGTTAGAAATCTAAGTCTTGATGATGCTCCTATACTTAGAAATACTAGATCTTATGTGGATCCTATTTAAGCACTAGTTTTGAAACTTGAAAGTAAATTTATCCATACTCATCCTACTTTACAAAGATTGTTTTGAGCTTCCCGTTATAAAGAATCCTAGAGCTAAAAAGTTGGCCACTCTTGTTCTTATGAACGAATTTGACTACATAATACGGGAAGCTAGGGAAATCTTTGATTTTTATGGCATGAATCATGAAAAGCCCGTGATAGATGAAATTCTTTACAATAGTGATTATGCGTTAAGACATTTGCTTGGGGATAATAAAATCTTTGATGGGAATCTTAAAAAGGAAGTCCCCATTCTAGATGTAATCCAACAAGTTTTCAATAATGTTAATCAACATTACTCTTGGATTGTTGCCGAAAATCAACGGGGTTATGATAATGAGCAACTTAATAGCGCTAAGGTTTCTATGGACAATATGTTTTATGTTGTTTTTACAAAACATCATGAAGAAAACACCTCTAAAGAAATTAAGAAGAAGGATGACACAACTTAGATCCTTGCTTTATGCCTAGCTAGGAGCGTGAAACAATAGCGCTTGTTGGGAGGCAACCCAATGAATAAAATTTATTTTTGTCTTTTTCTTCCTGTTCTTGATTGTTAGACAATTATGCTACTGTTATGATTGTGTTTTTTGTCTTTTAATTCGTGTTTTTCCAAATAAAGCCTTTAGGATCTTCTTGGGTGATAGTTGTTTGATCTTGCTGAAAAATAGAAACTTTTGCGCTCACGAAAATAATTCTCATTTTTAACCTAAGCATGATAAAATACCAATTCTTTTTGTATAAGATTAATATACAAACTTCGCAGTTTGTCCTAAGTTTTCAGGATTTTTGGAGTTTCGGATGTATTCGAAATATCCAGATTGCTACAGACTGTTCTGTTTTTGACAGATTCTGTTTTCTTTCGCGTTGTGTGCTTGTTTTGATGATTCTATGGTTTTCTTTGAAGAGTTTTTGACACGGAAAAGTTGGAATAAAGTAGATATAACACAATAATAAAATATGAATTGGTATGAAATAGTACTTATAGTAGTGATTTGTTTCCTTATACTAACATATCTCACGAAGGTTTTGTAAAGTTTTGTGTGATTGGACTTTTCATGTTTTGGGGTTATCTTACGATGGATGAAGGAATAAGGAGTAAGAAGAGCCTAAGATAGGGGATGCCCATGGCATCCCAAGCTATTATCCGAAGAGAAGCAAGCAACTAAGCTTGGGGATGCCCCGAGTGGCATCCCCTCTTTCTTCTAACGACCATCGGTATTTTACTCGAAGCTATAATTTTATTCATCACATACTATTTTTGCTTGGAGCGTCTGATACGTCTCTGTCATATCTATAATTTTTGATTGTTCCATGCCAATATTCTACAATTTTCATAAACTTTTGGCAACTTTTTATACTATTTTTGGGGGCTAACATATTGATCCAGTGCCCAGTGCCAGTTCCTGTTTGTTGCATGTTTTTGTTTGGCAGAATATCCATATCAAACGGAGTCCAAACGGGATAAAAACAGAAGGAGATTATTTTTGGAATATTCGGAGAATAAGGGAAGAAAAATCCACGCGAGACGGTGTCCGAGGGAGGCACGAGGCAGGGGGCGCGCCCCTAACCCTCATGGGCCCCCCGTAAGGAGGTTAATGCCCTTCTTCGGCCGCAAGAAAGCTATTTTTTAGGAAAAAATCACGGCAAACATTTCAGTCCAATCGGAGTTATGGATCTCCATATATATACGAAACGGTGAAAGGGCAGCCAGAGAGAACGCAGAAACAGAGAGAGACAGAGAGACAGATCCAATCTCGGAGGGGCTCTCGCCCCTCCCATGCCATGGAGACCAAGGACCAGAGGGGAAACCCTTCTCCCATCTAGGGAAGAGGTCAAGGAAGAAGAAGAATAAGGAGGGGGGCTCTCTCCCTCTCGCTTTCGGTGGCACCTGAGTGCCACCGGGGGCCATCATCATCACCGCAATCTTCGCCAACAACTTCACCGCCATCATCACCAACTCTTCCCCCCTCTATGCAGCGGTGTAACCTCTCTCTTACCCGTTGTAATCTCTACTTAAACATGGTGCTCAATGCTATATATTATTTCCCAATGATGTATGGCTATCCTATGATGTTTGAGTAGATCCGTTTTGTCCTATGGGTTATTTGATGATCGTGATTGGTTTGAGTTGCATGTTTTATTATTGGTGCTGTCCTATGGTGCTCTCCGTGTCGCGCAAGCGTGAGGGATCCCCGCTGTAGGGTTTGCAATATGTTCATGATTTGCTCATGGTGGGTGGCGTGAGTGACAGAAGCATATACCCGAGTAAGTAGGTTGTTTGTGTATGGGATAAAGAGGACTTGATGCTCTAATGCTATGGTTGGGTTTTACCTTAATGATCTTTAATAGTTGCGGATGCTTGCTAGAGTTCCAATTGTCGGGGGTTTGGTGCGACATATGCCAACGGATGGCTTATCATGGTGGGGGCGAGTAGAACATCGCCGGTGCCTGGAAACGGGATGAGGCGAAGACATGCACGCCGGCGAATCTTACCCAGCTTCGGGGCTCTCCGGGGAGATAATACCCCTACTGCTGCTCTGCGGGGTCTCCGCATGATCACTATGGCCAAGTGTTTACACGGTCGCTCCTTGAGCTGTTTCTGGTGGTAGAAGAGGGCAAGGCTAGCTCTCTCCTTCTATCTGGTATGGTCTAGAACTACTGGGATCCCCCTTGCATGGGTGCCCTGGGGGGTTTATATAGGCCTACCCCCATGGGTACAATGGTAATTTGACTGAGCGCGGGCCCAGCCGTCAGTGCCTCCGACCTCCGACTTCTCCGCCGACTGCTGGGGCCCGCTGACTGGTGGGCCCCGCCGACTGGTAGGGTACGGAGCCGACAGGCCGCGTCCTCCGTGGGCGGGTCTTGCCGTCCGCTGATTACTGTAGCCGTCCTTCTGATGACGCAGGCTTGGTCATGGGGTCATGGCAATAGCCCCGCCGCCTGGCGGGCGATCACTGTGGCCACTCCCCATCTCATCTTGATTAATGGTGCGTGGGCCCCGGGGGAGGGCTCGGCCGACTCCCCCGGGCCGACTCCCGACGGATCCGACTGGCGGTTCTCCCGCCGTCTCCAGAGGTCTCGCTGACTGGTGGGCCCCGCTGCCTCCAGGCCGTACAGACAAGCCGTCGTGGGTGCAGGACTTGGTACTGTGGTGCTGATGTCAGGGTCGGCCAGGCAACAGTGCCACGCCGCACGAAGATCTTCCCGGGTACGGCGTGCTGTGGCCATGCCTGCCCTTGGTAAGGGGCGGGAGTGGGCTTCACTGTAGCCACGCCTCTGCCCCGTCCCCTTTGATGAGGTCATGGGTTTGCTGGAGTCGTCGGCCGACTCCCCAAAGCCGGCTTCTCTGGAAGTCGTCCCTGGAACTCGGCCGTGAGCGGGCAGTCGGCCGCCCTGCCGTCGACCCCTCAGGAGACGACTCTTTGACCTTGGGTCTTGAGGGGTGCAGCCTGCCCCGATGTCTTGAAAGGTTATGGGACTTGGGTTGGCCTACCCGTGGCCCATTACTCCGATAGTAGTCCCCGAAGCTGGTGAGGCGCCACAAACGATCGGCCGAGAAGCCTCAGCAGTTTCTCTTTCCGAGTGCTCAACACATGGTCTTGATTGACTTCTGCCGGGCCGTCTAGAAGGAGTCGGACTTGCTCAACTCGGACTTCACTCAATTTCGACTTGCTCGGTGTTTCGAATGTCGCGGCGGGATTTTAAGTGGCGTGCTAGCTAAGCCTCCAGGCCGCCGCTCGTTCTTGGCCTGTCACACGAAGGCACGTGGCTAGGCTGTCCTGCCAGCCCACGCGTGCGATGGGACAGGCCCACGGGCGGGGCCCGCCACTACCGCGCCTCGACGCCCGAGCGGATCCGCTGCGGCCCCGGTGGACGGTTGGGATTCTCGTGGAGTTACTGCGTGTAGTAACTTTACGTGGATCGTGGGGGTCGTGGGGTTGTGGGCGCAGTAAATCCCCACATCCACCCTCTCGGCTTCGCAGCCCACAGGGCTATAAGTAGGGGGAAGTGGGGGGCACGCGCGCCCCTCCTTCCCACTACTCCTCGCTCTCTTCCTCCTTGTCGCTCCTCGCACTCGTCCTTCCTCTTCTCTTCTTCGCTTCGCCGCACGCCCAAGCTCCGGCGAATGCCGCGGCGACAGCTCGCGATGAGTTCTTCCTCCGCTACCGCGCCTCCCCCAGTGCGTTCCGGCACCTGGGACGGTTCCGAGGTTCATGAAGACCACATCGAGTTCCTCCGCCGGACCCGTCGGCTTCCCGGCGAGGATCGCGTGGAGGTGCGTCTTGCGCCAGAGGGGGAGATTTCCCCCACCCTGCAGGAGGGCGAGCGGGTCATCTTCCGCTCGCACTGCCTGCACGGGCTGGGGCTGCCGGTGACCAGCTTTTTCCGGTCTTTCTTGGAGTTCTACGGCCTCCAGCCGCACCACCTCACCCCCAACACAGTGGTGCTGTTGTCCGCCTTCGTGGCCTTGTGCGAAGGCTTCCTTGGAGTCCTCCCCACCCTCGAGCTCTGGGGGGAGTTCTTCTTCTCCAAGCTCGGCACCCAGGCCGGGGGCGTGCCGGCACAATGCGGTGCCTTCATCGCCGTGCGAAGGTCAGGAGCCGACAACCCCTTCCCCTCCATCTCGCTGATAAAGTTGGTGAAGATGTGGCAGAGATCCTACTTCTACGCCAGGAACGTCGCCACGAGGGGCGACTGGGTCAGTCTGCCGGCTTTCGAAGCCGGCCCGCCGGCTGGGAGACTGCTCAACTCGTCGTACCGGGCCAAGTCGCTGACACCTGCGGGAGCCGGCGCCATTACGCGACTCCGAGTGCTGACGCAGTCGGAGGGTCTGACTGGTCCGGACCTGCTGGCCGCCTTCGTCTCGCGCCGAGTCCTCCCACTCCAAGGCCGGCCTCACATGATGTGCCAGATGAGCGGGCACCGCGACCCGAGTCGGATGTGCACCAAGGACATGCCTCACGAAGAGGTGGCCTTCATGGTGAACTACCTCTCGGACAGCAGGCTCCTGGAGGACTGGCGATTCGGCAAGGAGCCGTACTCCCGCGCCAACCCCCCGCCCATGGTGAGTCGCCTTTCTTTTCTTTCTTTAGATTGTCTTCTTCTTGCGGAGGCCGAAACCGCCGCCGCGGCGAAGCAGCAGGCTGAGGAAGCCGCACGCCGCCAGTCGGCCTTGCTTGTCACCCTGCTGAACTCTGCGCCGCCGCCTCTGGAGTTCACGGGGCCAACTGGAGAAGCCGGCGAGGAGAACCTCGTCGAGGAGAGGGAAGGCGGCGACCCCTCTACTCCGGACGCGCAAGGTGAGCAGCCAGCGGACCCTCCGGTGCCGCTGACCAAAGACGAGGCCGTGGCGAGGCTGCTCCTCCAAGTCGGCCCGCCAACGCGCCGTCGTCTGGAGAAGGCGACTTCGGCACCCCGCCCCCTGGAAGCCGGCACCGCCAGCTCGGCGGCCCCAGACGCCAAAGCGACGAGCGCTGCACCTGTTGGGTGGGTGCGAGGAGGCGGCACAGGGCCGCTGAACCGGGCGCTCCTGGACGTCCAGGCGAAGCTTCGTGCTAAGGGCGACGCTCTCCAGAGTTGCACCAAGGCGTTCCTAGCGTCGCGGGCAGCCGTCCGGGTATGTTTTTTCCTTTGGTCTTTGTCTTCTTGCTCCTCTCTATGGGGGCGCGCCAGCGCACCCACTGGGTGTAGTCCCCGAGTTTCGAGCCGGCTGCTGAGCAAGCGGCCCGGGACTCCAATTGATGAACTTCTGCGTACTAACTTTGTCTGAAATGCTTGTCACAGGATTACCACAACCTCCGCATCACTGCCTTCAACCATAACGTTGAAGAGCTGGGCAAGCGGACCGCCGAGTTGGCGGAGAGCCGGAGTAAGTCCCCCCTCTCTTTTTTTTCTCTGCGGGGGCGCGCTAGCGCACCCGCGGGCTGTAGTCCCCGAGATTCGGGCCGGCTGCTGAGCAGCCGGGCCGGATCTCCCCGGTGACCTACTTTATTGATGACTGTTGTCTTTCTTCCTTTCCTTCAGGAGCCAACGCTGCTCTTCAATAGTAGCTGCGCGAAGCCAACTCCGCCCTGTGCACCAAAGGGGAGGAGTGCAGCAAGCTCGCCACAGAGCGCGATCTACTGGCCACTCAGTTGGCAGAGCAGAAGAAGCTGCTTGTGAAGTCGCAGAGGGAGGCGAAGGAGACGGAAACCGCCCTCTTGGCCGAGTTCGCGAGCGAGCGCTCCTCCTGGTCTGACAAGGAGGCGCTGCTGTCCTCCGGCTTCCACGAGATTGAAGACATCGTTGATGGTGAGCCTCTTTATTTTCTTTCTTCGAGCTGCCGACTTAGATCATGCCGACTCCTGGTTTTTGACTTGCTTCTTCATTTCTTCGTGTCTGTGCAGACTTCTTCCCTGGGCAGTCGCAGGCCGCCATCCAAGCCATCGAGGCTGACCGTGAAGGTCGGAGGGCGGAGGGCGCAGAGATCGCCGCCGATGCCCCCCAAACTCTTGACGAGCACATCCTGAGCATCGAGGCTCGGCTCCGGCCGGCTCACCGGATGCTGCGCCAACTCCAGTGCATCGGTGCCCAGGTGATTGCCGCCCTTTGGCCGGATGTGCAGGCTCCACGCACCCCCAGCCTGACGGCCAACTGGCTGGAGGTCACGGCTGGTCGTCTTGAGGCCTGGAAGGGCTCTTCGGCCCGGACTGGAGCACGTCGGGCCTTGGAGTTCGTCAAGGCATGGTACCCGGGGCTGGATCTAGACCGGTTGGCCACGCTTCGGTCAGAGGCCCAGCCGGAGCTGGCGGCTGCGGAAGACGCCCTCGTCAAACGTGCTGCGGCGATCGCCGAGTACACCGACACCAGCATCTTCGTCCCCGAGCGGTCTGAAGACGGCGAGGAGGTACCGCCGGAGTGGTTTGGGATGAACCCAGACTACGGCGAAGACTCGGCGGAGGTGATTGGCTCCAGCGTCGAGGAGGAGGACGAAGCGGAGGATGGAGGTGAGGCGGAGGCACCAGAAGACAGAGCAGACGGCCAGCCTTAGCCCGACCGCGCCTCCAGCAATGAGCCGCGTGCGACCGAGTCGACTGCCGCCGGAGGTGATCAAGCCGAGACTAGCCAGCCGGCTGCCCCGACGCCTGATGCTGGCGCCTCCTCCGACCCTCTGAATCCGTCTGCTGCCTCCTAGGCTGCCACTGTATCTTTCATTTTATCTACTTCAGTAGTCTTTGAAGAACTTGTTAATTCATACAATTCCACCCGCGGGGTGTATTTTGAAGCTCTACTCGACAATTCGGCCAAGGGCCTATGTTATGTAAATATATATATCTATATTTTCTTGCTCATTGTTCTTTTGGCTTTTTCCTTTGCCGCTTTCTCTTAGTTGCCTGCCTTGCCAATCGGACAGCCGCTCTGCGGACTGTTGCTGGATCAAGTGCTAGGCTACTTTGGGAAAGCAAGTACTTAGCCGATTTCAAGATTGTTTGAGCAAGTTGGATAGAAGGCGACAATCCGACTATCCGAGAGTCGGTTTGCGAGAAAGGCTGGAAGCCGTCTTGAGCTATGTTTTACGCTTTGAGTCCTTAGCCATTTTTCATGCGAACACCCATTCTACCTTACCTCTGCCCACCGTACAGTCGCTCTGCGAGCTGCAGCTTCTGACGGAAGACGGTTTAGGTGTTACACACTACTTGTCCGGCTGCAGGAAGCATTTCATAGTGCAAGGCGGCAAGTCCCCGAGCCGACTTGTCGAACCCGGTGCCAAGCGGCATGACAAAGAGTAACATACTTGTAGGCATAATTTTTATCATACAGACAAAAGAGGGCAGTCCCCGAGCTCGACTCGGGGGGCCCGAAGTCTTGGTACTTTAATACAAAAGGTAGCGCGGTACATACTGTATCAACTGTAAAATCTTCGGAGGAGATTTGCATTCCATGGCCGCTCTGTCTCCTTGCCGGAGTCGTCCCTCTTGCGTGCTCGGGGCTTCTAAGCATCGATCAGGTAGTAGGAATCGTTGCCCAGTACTTTGCTGATGATGAAAGGGCCTTCCCAAGGCGCCGACAGCTTGTGCTGGCCGGTTGTTCGCTGGATTAGCCGGAGCACAAGGTCGCCTTCTTGGAAAGATCTTGGCCTGACCTTCCTGTTGTGGTATCGGCGTAGGCTCTGCTGGTAGATGCTGGACCGGCTAAGTGCCAACAGCCGGCCCTCTTCTAGCAGATCGACGCCGTCTTGTCGTGCTTCTTCTGCTTCCTCCTCGGTGTACATGGTGACTCATGGGGAGTCAAACTCTATGTTCGTTGGGATGAAGGCTTCGACACCGTAGATGAGGAAGAAGGGCGTGAAGCCAGTTGACTTGTTTGGAGTCGTGCGCAGACTCCAGAGGACGGCTGGCAGCTCGTCGAGCCAGCAGCCAGCCGAGCGCTCTAGAGGCTCGATCAACCGAGGCTTGATGCTGGACAGGATGAGGCCGTTTGCTCGCTCCACTTGGCCGTTTGACTGCGGATGGGCGACAGATGCTAGGTCCAGTCGGATGCCCTGTGTTGCGCAGAAACGGGCCAAGGTGCCTTTGGCAAAATTTGTGCCGTTGTCGGTGATGATGCTGTGTGGTATGCCGTACCGAATTGTGATATCGGTGATGAAGGTCACGGCAGTCGGACCGTTCAGTTTCTTAATTGGCTTCGCTTCCACCCACTTGGTGAACTCGTCCACTGCGACAAGTAGGTGAGTTAAACCACCTCGTGTTGTCTTGAATGGTCCCACCATGTCTAGACCCCAAACTGTGAAAGGCCAGGCAATGGGGATGGTCTTGAGCGCAGAAGCCGGCTGGTGCGGCTTGGAGCTGAACTTCTGGCACCCTTTGCATTTTTGGACCAACTCCTTGGCCTCTTCCAAGGTAGTCGGCCAGAAGAAACCGTGCCGAAAGGCTTTGGCGACGAGTGCTCTTGAAGCCGCATGGTGGCCGCATTTGCCTTGATGGATGTCTTTGAGAATCGCCTGGCCTTGATCTGGCTCTACGCAGCGCTGGTAGACACCAGTGACGCTGCGCCTGACCAGCTCTCTGTTGACTATGGTATAGGCTGCCGCCCGGCGTTGTACTTGCCGGGCTGAGGTCTCGTCAGTTGGTAGCTCTTTGTTCACCAGGAATTTGAGGATGGGCTGAGCCCATGAGGGTGCTGCTATTTCTTCGACTACCAGAACTGTGACTTGGACGAGGGCGGCTGGGCTGGGAGGCGGCTGGTTGGAGTCAACAGCTGCTTGCTGGGTTGATGAAGTCCCCAGGCCGATTGGCACGGTCCTTGGGCCGAGTTCTGGAATCTTCGAGTCCGCCACCGCAGTCCCCGGGCCGGGCTCGACTGTGGCGGCTTTGGAGTCATCCGCCAAAGTTCACGTTCCGTTTGCCGGAGCTCTAGAGTCGGATCCGCCATCTTCGGGTGGAGCCGGCACAAAAATGGAGTCTGATTCTGGTGAAGGCTTGACAGACGGCTTGAGGAGGCGTTGAAGGGCGATGCCAGATGGTATTGCTTGGCGGGTAGAGCCGATTCGTGCCAAGGCGTCTGCTTGGTCGTTGTCGTTTCTTGGCACATGGAGGAACTCGCACCCTTCGAAATACCCGCTGAGTTACTGCATGAGGAAACGGTAGCTCGCCATGTTTGCGTCTTTCATGTCCTAGTCGCCAGATGACTGCTGGACCACTAAGTCCGAGTCGCCATAACACAAGATCCGGCGGATGCCAAGTTCTTTGGCAAGCCGGAGCCCGTGAATGAGCGCCTCGTACTCGGCAACGTTGTTGGATGCGGCAAAATGGATTTGCAGTGCATACTTGAGCTTGTCGCCTTTGGGAGAGGTGAGGACGATGCCGGCTCGCAAGCCGGTGCGCATCTTGGAGCCGTCGAAGTGCATCCGCCAATGGGTGGAGTCAGGCGCTGGAGGCAGGTACTGGGTCTCGGCCCAGTCGACGAGGAAGTCGGCCAGTGCTTGTGATTTGATAGCGGTGCGGGGCTGGTAGTAGATGGTGTAAGGAGCCAGCTCTATGGCCCACTTGGCCACTCGACCAGAGGCATCTCGGCTACCGATGATCTCGGCAAGTGGGGCCGTGCAGACCACTGTGATTGGATGCTCTTGAAAGTAAGGCTTCAATTTCTTGGCAGCAAAGTGTACGCCATATCACATCTTCTGGTAGTGGGGGTAGTTCTGCTTAGAGGTCGACAGTACCTCACTCAGGTAATATACTGGTCTCTGGACAGGCAGCGCCTTGCCTTCCTCCTTGCGCTCCACTACCATGACTGTGTTGACTACTCGGCTAGTGGCGGCGATGTACAGGAGCATAGGTTCCTTGGGAGTCGGAGCCGCCAGGGCGGGTGGAGTAGTCAGCATCTTCTTCAACTAGTGAAAAGCTTCATCCGCCCTATGGTTCCACTCGAAAAAAGTGGTCTTCTTCATGAGTTGGTATAAGGGGAGAGCTTTCTCGCCCAGCCAACTGATGAATCGGCTGATGGATGCTAAGCAGCCGGTGAACTTCTGCACATCCAGCAGTCGGCTAGGTACCTCCATTCTCTCGATGGCCTTGATTTTTACTGGGTTGCATTCTATGCCGCGTTCAGAGACCAGGAAACCTAGCAGCTGGCCGGCTGGTACTCCGAAGACACACTTCTCGGGGTTGAGCTTGATCTGGAACCGGCGTAGGTTCTCAAAGGTCTCCTTGAGGTCTTCCAACAGTGTTCCACGCTTTTCCGTCTTCACCACCACGTCATCTACGTAGACGTGGGCGTTCCTGCCGAGCTGCTTGAGGAGGCACTTCTGCATGCAACGCTGAAAGGTGGCGCCGACATTCCTCAAGCCGAACGTCATGGTGAGGTAGCAGAATGCTCCAAACGGCATGATGAAGGCGGTCTTCAATCTGTCAGCCGGGTTCAGCTTGATCTGGTGATATCCCGAGTATGCATCCAAGAAACTCAACAACTCGCATCCGGCTGTGGAGTCTATCACCTGGTCAATTCTTGGTAGAGCAAATGGGTCCTTGGGGCAGGCCTTGTTGAGGCTCGTGTAGTCAATACACATTCACCATTGCTTGTTCTTCTTTAGCACCAGGACCGGATTTGCCAGCCACTCCGGGAAGAAAACTTCCATAATGAAGCCGGCTGCTAGGAGTCGGGCTATCTCTTCTCTAACAACTCTTCTCTTTTCTTCTGATAAGCGGCGCAGGGGCTGCCTGACCGGCTTTGCATTAGATCGGACATGTAACTTGTGCTCGGCGAAATCCGTTGGTACACCTGGCATGTCTTTGGGAGACCATGTAGAGATGTCCCGATTCTCACGGAGGAAATCGACGAGCTCGCCTTCCTATTTGCTGTCAAGGTTTGCACCTACGACGGCGTACCTCTCTGGGTGCTCCAGATCCAAGGGTATCTTATTTGTCTCTTTGGCCGGCTTGAACGAACCTTCGGCTTCCGATTCCTTCGGGTCGAGCGATATCTCCGGCTGCTTGCCGGCCATCGCCACAACTCGTTCAAGGAGTCGCTTCTCGGCTGCGATCACTAGGGACTCGGCCAGCCAACTGCTCTCGGCCGCGCAAGCGGACGACTTCCGGTAGTCGCCGGCCACAGTCAGAATTCCCCTGGAACTGGGCATCTTCATCTTGAGGTAGGTGTAGTGGGGGACCGCCATGAACTTGGCCAAGGCGAGTCGGCCAAGTAGCGCATGGTATGGGCTCTCAAGGTCCACCACCTCAAACCAAACAGACTCTCTTCGGAAGGAGTCTGTGTTCCCAAAGAAGACGTCAATTAGGATCTTGCCGATTGGTGAGCAGGAAAGCCCGGGAACAATGCCGTGGAACACAGTCCGGCTGTTCTGAAGCTGTCTTTGCTTGATTCCTAACTTCTCCATGGTGTCCTTGTACAGGATATTGATGCTACTGCTCCCGTCTATCAGAACTCACGAGAAACGCGTGGCCTGTTTGTCCATGGCAAAGGTGGCGTCCAGGACCAAGGCGTAGGAGCCCGGACTCGGCATCACTTCTGGGTGGTCAGCCCTGCTCCAGCTGATGGGCTTCTCAGACCAGTGCATGAACTCTGGCGTCTCTGAGGCTACTGCGTTCACCTCTTGTCGCTGCAGCCGCCTGCTGCGTCGATCATCAGCCACACTGGTGAACACCACATAGGCTCCATGTTCTTCAAGGTATTCGTCTTGTACTGCGCCGACTGGCCTGACTGCCGGCTGCTGGGGCGAAGGCGGAGGCGGCTGCCCAGCGGGCGGGGGTGGCAGGAGGCCATCTCCCTTGGCGATCCTGGTGAGCCAGTGGCACTTCCGGGTGGTGTGATTCAACGGCTTCGCGCTGCTGTGGAACTTGCAAGGTCCATACAAGGTCTGCTCATAGGAGAAGGCCGGCAACCAGTTCGGCTTGCCACCTTTCTGTCGGCGGAGGCTGTTCTTCTGGCTGCTGGGCTTCAACGGTCGCGACCTGCCAGCTATCGGAAGCCGGTTGCGGGGCCTTGCGCTTGTTGTCGCCCTGCTGTTGTCGCCGGCCGGCGTCTGCCGCCGGAGTTCTTGGAGCCTGAGGAGCTACTTTGCCAGTCGTGCTGATTTGAATTTCAGCCTTCATGGAGGAGTCGGCCATGGCGTACTTGTCCGCTATGATCAGCAGCTCGTCGAGGGTTTCTAGCTCGTCGCAGAGGAGCTTGTGCTTGAGGAGGGTGCCTTCTCGGCACCTGGCTGTGAAGTACTCGATGGCCTGCACCTCGTGCACGCCCTCGCAAGAGTTCCGGAGCTCAGCCCAATGTGTGAGGTAGTGGCGAGTCGACTCGTCAGGACCTTGCATGCACAAGGAGAGCTGACGAGGCTTGGGAGGACGCTTGTATGTGCTGGTGAAGTTGCGGACGAACGCTTCAGTGAAGTCGACCCAGCTGTTGATGCTGCGGGGCTTTAGGCTGTTCAGCCATGTCCGGGCCGTGCCCTGGAGCATGAGCAAAACGTACTTTACGGCGACACGCTTGTTGCCGTTTGCTATGCTGACAGCCGTGGAGTAGTCGACTAGCCAGTCTTCCGGCTTCACGGAGCCGGTATACTTGGGCGTGTCTCTTGGGAGCGTGAACCCTCTGGGAAAGGGCTCGTCCCGAATGCGGGGCCCGAAACAAGGCGGACCCAGCTCGTCTTCTTCTTCCAACGTCAGGGACCGGTGAAGTCGGTCGATCCGGTGGCGGGCGTCATTCTCTCCAACTCCCTCTCGGCGGCCAAGGCGGTCACCGAGAGTCGGATGGTCAACAGGCGGTGGGGAGACTCGCCTCTCCTTGCGGGGAGGGGGAGGCGGACAGTCGTCCCGTCGTTCCACTGCTCTCGGGCGGCCATCTCGGTCGCGCTCTATGGAAATGCGAGTCCGACTGTGGCTGACAGCCGGCTCCTTGTCTTTTCTTCCTCAGGCGCCACCGGTCGGCGTCCGAGATGTCGCGCCTTGATCTCGGTGTGGGTCGTCGTTTGGCCGCAGCGGCGCCTCCGTGCGGCAGCCGGCCTCATTCTACGCGGCGGCCGCGTCGAGGAGCCGCTGGACTTGCTCCATCATGGGGCGGCGTTCTTCGCCCTCGAAATTTTCCAGCTCATCCGCCACTGCCTGGGCGGCTCGGATGTTCTCCGCCGGTGTAGCGTACACGGGGCGGGTAGCCCCAAACAGGCTGGCGATGGCTACGCCGCGCTGCCGGACCGCGCCAAGGCGGCTGGGCCCTGCCGGGGCCGGCGAGCCGCCAACGGCGTGATCCATCTCCCACTGGTAAGCTTCTGACAAGCGTCTCATGCTGGCCAGCTTCTTCGTGCCTTCAACGAGCTGAAGGTGGCGCGCTTCTAACGTTTCCGCGTCAGCATCTTCCGGAATGGGCGCAGTCAGGTCTTGCAGCGCTGCACCGAGTGAGTCGGGCGCTCCTCCGCCAGGGAACTCGTCATGACTGATGACTAGCACCTCAGTGACGGTGCTTCCGTCGCTTTCTGCGTGGGGGAGAGGTTCGTCGTAGACCACCACGTTGGTGGGGAACGCGTCGATCGACGTCGTGTCGGAGTCGACCAACATCGGGTCGGTGGAGCCTACGGACTCCAAGTCTACGGCAGGCTCGCCGGAAACGTGGAGTTGATCGAGGAGGCCCGCGAGGAGGTTTTCGGGGCCGCCCGCGCCTGCGTCGGACGCAGGTTCGTCGGAGAGGCGGACCTCGCCGACAAGTTCGGCCAAGGAGCTGGCTGCGCATGCGACCTCAACGCCGCACAGCGCGTCGATGCAGACTTCGCCTGGCGTGCCTGGCTGGCTGGGCTCGCCAGGGAGGAAAAGGGTTCCCGTCCAGAACAGATCTCCGGACGGCGGTGCACCAGGCCCCACGATGGGCGCCAAATATCGGGGGTTTGGTGCGACATATGCCAACGGATGGCTTATCATGGTGGGGGCGAGTAGAACGTCGCCGGTGCCTGGAAACGGGATGAGGCGAAGACATGCACGCCGGCGAATCTTACCCAGCTTCGGGGCTCTCCGGGGAGATAATACCCCTACTGCTGCTCTGCGGGGTCTCCGCATGATCGCTATGGCCAAGTGTTTACACGGTCGCTCCTTGAGCTGTTTCTGGTGGTAGAAGAGGGCAAGGCTAGCTCTCTCCTTCTATCTGGTATGGTCTAGAACTACTGGGATCCCCCCTTGCATGGGTGCCCTGGGGGTTTATATAGGCCTACCCCTCAGGGGTACAATGGTAATTCGACTGGGCGCGGGCCCAGCTGTTAGTGCCTCCGACCTCCGACTTCTCCGCCGACTATTGGGGCCCGCCGACTAGTCGGGTACGGAGCCGACAGGCCGCGTCCGCCGTGGGCGGGTCTTGCCGTCCGCTGATTACTGTAGCCGTGCTTCTGATGACGCAGGCTTGGTCATGGGGTCGTGGCAACAGCCCCGCCGCCTGGTGGGCGATCACTGTGGCCACTCCCCATCTCATCTTGATTAATGGCGCGTGGGCCCCGGGGGAGGGCTCGGCCGACTCCCCCGGGCCGACTCCCGACGGATCCGACTGGCGGTTCTCCCGCCGTCTCCCGAGGTCTCGCTGACTGGTGGGCCCCGCTGCCTCCAGGCCGTACAGACAAGCCGTCATGGGCGCAGGACTTGGTACTGTGGTGCTGATGTCAGGGCCGGCCGGGCAACAGTGCCACGCCGCATGGAGATCTTCCCGGGTACGGCGTGCTGTGGCCATGCCTGCCCTTGGTAAGGGGCGGGAGTGGGCTTCACTGTAGCCACGCCTCTGCCCCGTCCCCTTTGATGAGGTCATGGGTTTGCTGGAGTCGCCGGCCGACTCCCCAAAGCCAGCTTCTCTGGAAGTCGTCCCTGGAACTCGGCCGTGAGCGGGCAGTCGGCCGCCCTGCCGTAGACTCCTCAGGAGACGGCTCTTTGACCTGGGGTCTTGAGGGGTGCAGCCTGCCCCGATGTCTTGAAAGGTTATGGGACTCGGGTTGGCCTACCCGTGGCCCATTACTCTGACACCAATCATAAGTGCATATGATCCAAATAGAGAAAGTATGTTAGCTTATGCCTCTCTCTCAAATAAAATTGCAATAATGATTACCGGTCTAGTTACCGATTGCCTAGGGACAAATAACTTTCTTGTGACAAAAAGATCTCTACTAAACCTAACTTAGTTGTGTCTTTATGTAAACAACACCTACTTTTTATTTACGCACTCTTTATTATCTTGCAAACCCATCCAAAAACACCTACAAATTACTTCTAGTTTCATACTTGTTCTAGGTAAAGCGAACATTAAGCGTGCGTAGAGTTGTATCGGTGGTCAATAGAACTTGAGGGAATATTTGTTCTACCTTTAGCTCCTCGTTGGGTTCGACACTCTTACTTATCGAAAGAGGCTACAATTGATCCCCTATACTTGTGGGTTATCAAGACCTTTTTCTGGCGCCATTGCCGGGGAGCCATAGCGTGGGGTGAATATTCTCGTGTGTGCTTGCTTGCTTTATCACTAAGTAATTTTTATTTGCTATTCTTAGTTGTTTTCTATCTTTAGTTATGGGTAGGAAACGTAAAATACCAAAAAAATTAGTTGTACCTACTGAACCAATGGTTGAAGAACCGCTCAAAATCTATCACACTCCTGAAGCTTATTACTTGGATCATCTTCGATTCCTATGTGCTCGTGCTGAAACCCCAACTAGCTTAGTTGAGGGAAAATCTTTAGATGAGCATGCTTGTTATGTGCGACACCGTATATCTGAAAAGGGGAAATGTTTACTGGATCAAATTCATCGTTTGCAATATTTCCCTTCGCGCTTACCGAAGGATGATTGTTATGATCCTGTTGATTCTCTTGAAATATCCCTTTTTGATGATGCTTGCTATGCTTGTGGCCAAGATGCCAATATAAATTATGCTTATGGAGATGAACTTGCTATAGTTCCTTATGTTAAACATGAAATTGTTGCCATTGCACCCACGCATGATAGTCCTATTATCTTTTTGAATTCTCCCGACTACACTATATCGGAGAAGTTTGCCCTTATTAAGGATTATATTGATGGGTTGCCTTTTACCGTTGCACATGATGATTTTGATGCATATAATATGCATGTGCTTGCTGCTCCTACTTGTAATTATTATGAGAGAGGAACTACATCTCCGCCTCTTTATATTTCCAACACGAAAAAATTGCAAGAAACTATTTATACTATGCATTGGCCTTTACTTTGTGTGCATGAATTGTTCTTTTATGACATGCTGATGCATATGAAGAGAGTTAGACTTCGTCATTACATGATATATGTTACCTTGTGCTCACTACTAAATTACAAATCATTGTTAATTAAAATTGGCTTTGATATACCTTGGGATCCGGGTGGATCCATTACTTGAGCACTATATGCCTAGCTTAATGGCTCTAAAGAAAGCGCTGCCAGGGAGACAACCCAGAAGTTTTAGAGAGTCATTTATTTTCTGTTTAGTGCTTTCATATAGTTTAAAAACAAAAAAATAAAGAGGGGAACCCAAAACTTTTCAAAAAGAAAAGTGGAAGTGAGATAGACGAGCATTGTGAAAGTGGGGGACGTCCTTGAACTTTGTTCATGCCCATGGAAACTTTGTGAATCTTAATCACAGAAACTTTTCAACAAAAATAATTATCCTCTTGTACAATTCCATTGTATTATCTATACCTACTATTAAAGGGAGGTGATATTCTTGGTTTCGTCCCTTTTGGTTTCGTCCTGCTTTGATGATATTTTTTCTAACTGTGGTGGTACTATTTTTTTACGCTGCGCAGGTTCGCTCATGTTTTTGTTTCAGGCTCGTCCCTTTTGGTTTCGTCCCTTTTGGTTTCGTCCTGCTTTGATGATATTTTTTTCTAACTGTGGTGGTACTATTTTTTTACGCTGCGCAGGTTCGCTCATGTTTTTGTTTCAGGCTCGTCCCTTTTGGTTTCGTCCTGCTTTGATGATATTTTTTTCTAACTGTGGTGGTACTATTTTTTTACGCTGCGCAGGTTCGCTCATGTTTTTGTTTTAGGCTCGTAGGATCGCTTGACTGGGCCAGTGTGGGCGATGGAAGCCCATCCAGGCGAAAAACAAATGCGGGCATCCATCAACTTATGGGCTGCGAGTGGGCTTCGTAAAATCAAGTAAAAAATAGTTCACATGATTGGTTTGGTGGGGAATCGAACACAACACCTCATGAACCAAGGCAACCTATGGTAACCAACTAAGCTGACTTCCATCTGTGATTAGTCCCACCTCGACAGTTTATATTACACCGCACCGATTTATATGTGTTCCCTACTTGCTCGCATTATCAAACATACCTCCATGGGACTCAAAGAACACAGAGAATAGAGACTAGCAAGGAATTGCTCCTGAAATTGTGTGGCTGCCATGTAAAAAAAGAAAAATATTTGGGGGCATTAATTGCTAGGAGTCCCCTTGATTAAAGTAAAGGAAGGGATCATAGGGCTGGAGTAGGGCTGGATTTCTTTGTCCTTAAAAGGATGCTTGATTTGAGTGATTTGTGGGCTGCTAATGAATCCATAATTAAACCTTAACAGTTGCACAATTAAGGAAGGTCCGCCGGCCGGTCACGAGGGGCAACACAGAATTTAGAATCAGAATCCGCCCTATACCAGGCCAGGATAGAAGAAAAAGGAAATTGGCAAGCAAACCATGTTTCCTCGAATCTCATGGTAATGTTTTCAATGTCCTGGGAGGTCCATAAATTATGCTTTTGGCCATGTTATAATTTGTTAATGAAGTACAATTTTTTAGGGCAGTGTAAATGTCAAGTTAACAACTTTTGATTTGTAGTCAATAGGAACCCACGCTCTGCATGTTTTTTAAGACTTCATAAAAATCCAAGAAATATTTGCAAAATGGTGTGTCAAGTTGTGATCAAACCGTTCTCCTTGAGCCCATGAACGCTAATGGACCAATAACCAACTAGGTCATAAACACTTTGTCATTGTTTAATGGATTGCATCCAATATTACCCATACTCATTTGATCTAAGGTTGTTTTTTAATAACTTAAATATTTTTTTTGTCGCGAATGAACCGATGAGCCGGCGGTCCAACCGGTGAGTCGCTCCTTCGGTTTTAGAAACTATCATTAGATGGCCATGGCTGAAGAACATGCCATAGTTTGCTGCCAGAAAAATGCCCAAGTTCATGTTAGAGATAAAGAAGGTGGACGGTGGCAACAGTGAAGTGTATGCAGTTTATGTTGACTCAAGTTATTGATGTCCTCCTGGCGTAACTTAATTTGTATTAATAATTATTATTATGTGCACCGAGAAGGAAATGCGTCGCCTGATTCGTTAAGACCTGACTGGTGTTGAAGTAAAGATGTATGCGACGGTTACAACGCACGAGGAACTACAAGCCAGTGTAAGAAGAAGCTTGTGAAATCGGCTTGGTAGAATGTGATAACCAACCTCGCCGCCTTGGGATTGATCACATTTGTTGTAATAGATTGGCAAGTGACCACCATCATGATAACAGAGGAGAAATGACAACAAAGATGACTTATCAGGGCTATGCATGAGTTTGTTTCTCCCATTTCAACGCACGTGCATTTGTGCTAGTAAAAATAATGTGCCAAGGTTTGCCTTTAGGATGTTTACATTTGCTTGATGGTTTGTACGGTGCAGGACAGAAACTTTGGCTGTAGTGCGCGATTTTACATTTTTTTTTGGAATGTAAAATGGTTCTCAAACTTTTTGCACTGTCTTTCTATACAAATTGTTTATTTTTCCTAATTTTGGTAGAATTTTTGGAGTATCAGAAGTATGGTGAATGTTCAGATTATTACAGACTGTTCTGTTTTAGACAGATTCTGTTTTTGATGCATAGTTTGTTTGTTTTGATGAAACTATCGATTTATATCACTGGATTAAGCCATGGAAAAGTTATATTACAGTAGCTACAATGCAAAAACAAAATATGAATTGGTTTGCAACAGTACTTAGAGTAGTGATTTGCTTTATTATACTAACGGATCTTACCGAGTTTTCTGTTGAAGTTTTGTGTGGATGAAGTGTTCAATGATCGAGAAGGTCTCGATGTGAGAAGAAGGAAGAGAGGCAGATCTCAAGCTTGGGTATTCCCAAGGCACCCCAAGTAAATATTCAAGGAGACTCAAGCGTCTAAGCTTGGGGATGCCCCGGAAGGCATCCCATCTTTCTTCAACAAGTATCGGTATGTTTTTGGATTCATTTCGTTCATGCGATATGTGCAATCTTGGAGCGTCTTTTGCATTTAGTTTTCATTTTTATTTTATGCACCATGATGGTACGAGATATTCCTTGGTTGATTTATAGAATGCTCACTGCACTTCACTTATATCTTTTGAGTATGGCTTTATAGAATGCTTCATGTGCTTCACTTATATCATTTGAAGTTTGGATTGCCTGTTTCTCTTCACATAGAAAACCGCCATTTGTAGAATGCTCTTTTGCTTCACTTATATTTGTTAGAGCGTGGGCATATCTTTTGTAGAAAGAATTAAACTCTCTTGCTTCACTTATATCTATTTAGAGAGATTGCAGGAATTGGTCATTCACATGGTTAGTCATAAAATCCTACATAAAACTTGTAGATCACTGAATATGATAGGTTTGATTCCTTGCAATAGTTTTGCGATATAAAGATGGTGATATTAGAGTCATGCTAGTGGGTAGTTGTGGATTAGTAGAAATCCTTGTGTTGAGGTTTGTGATTCCCGTAGCTTGCACGTATGATGAACCGTTATGTTATGAAGTCGGAGCATGATTTATTTATTGATTGTCTTCCTTATGAGTGGCGGCCAGGGACGAGCGATGGTCTTTTCCTACCAATCTATCCCCCTACGAGCATGCACGTAGTACTTTGTTTCGATAGCTAATAGACTTTTGCAATAAGTATGTGAGTTCTTTATGACTAATGTTGAGTCCATGGATTATACGCACTCTCACCCTTCCACCAATGCTAGCCTCTCTAGTACCGCGCAACTTTCGCCGGTACCATAAACCCACCATATACCTTCCTAAAAAATAGCCACCATACCTACCTATCATGGCATTTCCATGGCCATTCCGAGATATATTGCCATGCAACTTCCATCATCATCATATACATGACTTGAGCATCATTGTCATATTGCTTTGCATGATCGTAAGATAGCTAGCATGATGTTTTTGTGGCTTGTTCGTTTTTTATGTCATTGCTATGCTAGATCATTGCACATCCTGATACACCGCCGGAGGCATTCATATAGAGTCATATCTTTTTTCTTGATATCGAGTTGTAATATTGAGTTATAAGTAAATAAAACTGTGATGATCATCATTATTAGAGCATTGCCCCAGTGAGGAAAGGATGATGGAGACCACGTCAGGATGAGACTTCGGACGAATAAAATAAAATAAAAAAGAAAAAAGAAAGAAAGTCCAAAAAGGAGAAGGCCCAAAAAAATGAGAGAAAAAGAGAGAAGGGGCAATGTTACTATCCTTTTACCACACTTGTGCTTCAGAGTAGCACCATCTTCTTCATATAGAGAGACTCTTGAGTTATCACTTTCATATACTAGTGGGAATTTTCATTATAGAACTTGGCTTGTATATTCCGATGATGGGCTTCCTCAAATGCCCGAGGTCTTCATGAGCAAGCAAGTTGGATGCACACCACTTAGTTTTCAGTCTGAGCTTTCATACACTTATAGCTCTTAGTGCATCCGTTGCATGGCAATCCCTACTCACTCACATTGATATCTATTGATGGGCATCTCCATAGCCCGTTGATACGCCTAGTTGATGTGAGACTATCTTCTCCTTTTTGTCATCTCCACAACCACCATTCTATTCCACCTATAGTGCTATATCCATGGCTCACGCTCATGTATTGCGTGAAAGTTGAAAAGGTTTGAGAACATCAAAAGTATGAAACAACTGCTTAGCTTGTCATCGGGGTTCTGCATGATTTGAATATTTTGTGTGGTGAAGATGGAGCATAGCTAGACCATATGATTTTGTAGGGATAACTTTCTTTGGCCATGTTATTTTGAGAAGACATGATTGCTTTATTAGTAGGCTTGAAGTATTATTGTTTTTATGTCAAATGATAGACTATTGCTTTGAATCACTCGTATCTTAATATTCATGCCATGATTAGATATGTGATCAAGATTATGTTAGGTAGCATTCCACATCAAAAATTATCTTTTTTATCATTTACCTACTCAAGGACGAGCATGAATTAAGCTTGGGGATGTTGATACATCTCCATCGTATCTATAATTTTTTATTGTTCCATGCCAATATTCTACAACTTTCATAAACTTTTGGCAACTTTTTATACTATTTTTGGGGACTAACATATTGATCCAGTGCCTAGTGCCAGTTCATGTTTGTTGCATGTTTTTGTTTCGCAGAATATCCATATCAAACAGAGTCCAAACGGGATAAAAACGGATGGAGATTATTTTGGAATATTCGGATAATATGGGAAGAAAAATCCACGCGATACGGTGCCCGAGGGAGGCACGAGGCAGGGGGCGTGCCCCACCCCCCCGGGCGCGCCCCTGACCATCGTGGGCCCCTCGTAAGGCGGTTACTGCCCTTCTTCGGCTGCAAGAAAGCTAATTTTTAGGAAAAATCACGGTGAAGATTTCAGCCCAATTGGAGTTACGGATCTCCATATATATACGAAACGGTGAAAGGGCAGCCAGAGAGAACGCAGAAACAGAGAGAGACAGAGAGATAGATCCAATCTTGGAGGGGCTCTCACCCCTCCCATGCCATGGAGACCAAGGACCAGAGGGGAAACCCTTATCCCATCTAGGGAGGAGGTAAAGGAAGAAGAAGAAGGAGGGGGGCTCTCTCCCTCTCGCTTTCGGTGGCACCGGAGTGCCAGCGGGGGCCATCATCATCACTGCAATCTTCACCAACAACTTCACCGCCATCATCACCAACTCTTCCCCCCTCTATGCAGTGGTGTAACCTCTCTCTTACCCGCTGTAATCTCTACTTAAACATGGTGCTCAACGCTATATATTATTTCCCAATGATGTATGGCTATCCTATGATGTTTGAGTAGATCTGTTTTGTCCTATGGATTATTTGATGATCGTGATTGGTTTGAGTTGCATGTTTTATTAGTGGTGATGTCCTATGGTGCTCTCTGTGTCACGCAAGCGTGAGGGATCCCCGCTGTAGGGTTTGCAATATGTTCATGGTTTGCTTATGGTGGGTGGCGTGAGTGACAGAAGCATATACACGAGTAAGTAGGTTGTTTGCGTATGGGATAAAGAGCACTTGATGCTTTAATGCTATGGTTGGGTTTTACCTTAATGATCTTTAGTAGTTGTAGATGCTTGCTAGAGTTCCAATCATAAGTGCATATGATCCAAGTAGAGAAAGTATGTTAGCTTATGCCTCTCCCTCAAATAAAATTGCAATAATGATTACCGGTCTAGTTATCGATTGCCTAGGGACAAATAACTTTCTTGTGACAAAAAGCTCTCTACTAAAACTAACTTAGTTGTGTCTTTATCTAAACAGCCCCTACTTTTTATTTACGCACTCTTTGTTATCTTGCAAACCCATCCAAAAACACCTACAAAGTACTTCTAGTTTCGTACTTGTTCTAGGTAAAGCGAACGTCAAGCGTGCGTAGAGTTGTATCGGTGGTCGACAGAACTTGAGGGAATATTTGTTCTACCTTTAGCTCCTCGTTGGGTTCGACACTCTTACTTATCGAAAGAGGCTACAATTGATCCCCTATACTTGTGAGTTATCAGCGTCTTGTATGATATGAGTCTTTGCTTGTTTTGTTTTATGTTTTAAGTCTTGAATCCTTGCTGGACACACCTATCTGAGAGATCCAAAATTACGCCATGACTTGTTAGAATTGCTCTCTATGCTTCACTTAAATCTTTATGAGCTATAGAATTGCTCTAGTGCTTCACTTATATCTTTTTGAGCACGGTGTGCTTTAATATTTTCGAAGAAATGCTCTCTTGCTTCACTTACATTTATTTGAGAGTTCGTAATTTTCTTAAGAAATTCTCTCTTGCTTCACTTAAATTAATTTGAGAGAAAGAAATATTATGCTTAGATGCAAGAGGGGGTAAATAGGCGATTTTTACAAATTCATCATAGTGGAATTTCAGGGTGAGGAAATTCCTAAGCAACGAACTACTTAGCAACGCAATAAGTACTCAAATGCAAGCATAATAACCAAGTAGTAGCACAGTCATCATGATGAAATGAAAATAAGCATAGAGTACAAGTAGCGTAAAAATAGGATAAGCAGGATGAAGACAAACTGGCAAATGAAATAGGATTGAGGAAATTGAGAATGTCTTCAGTCAAAGTCTTCAAACAGTAATGATCAAGTACTTCTACACAAAAATGAGGAAATGAAAGAGTTGAGGAAATAGAACCAGTAGCTTGGTGAAGACGATGATTTGATAGACCAGTTCCAACTGCTGTGACAATCGTATGTCTGGTTGGAGCGGCTAGGTATTTAAACCTGAGGACACATAGTCCCGGGCACACAGTCCTCACCGTATTCTCATTGAGATAAGGTCACATAGACCTCGCTCGATCACTCGTGGTAAGTCTTCAGGTGACCTCCAAACCTTCACAGACTCGGTCACTTGGCGATCCACAATTTCGTCTTGGATGCTCTAGACCATGGCACCTAACCGTATGGAGGATGCACAGTCCTCAAAGGTAACAAGCGTCGGTTCCACACAGGAACAATTTCTTCAGTGTTGCTCAATCACTTTGGGTTTGTAGGTTTTTGGGTTTTGATTTCTTCACTTGATGATTTTCTCTCAAAGTCCTAGGAGGATGGGATGCTCTCAATGACAAGTGTCAGTTTCTCGTGGAGCTGTCAACCAGCTAGTGGTTGTAGGGGGCGGCTATTTATAGCCTAGGGAGCAACCCGACATGATAAGACATAAATGCCCTTCAATGATATGACTGTTAGGTGGGTAGATATTTTCGGACAGCTGGCGCATAGCACAGCAACGATCAGAAATTTGGCTATCAAATTCCTCAGGGTTATCGTGTTCCTCACTTGTAGGCAATCCACACTAGCGAATTCCTAACTCATTATTCCTTAGAGACTAGAAGATCTTCGTATCTGTCACTGAAGAAATTGACTGAACTGTACGAGATTTCCAATGGCTTCACTCGAAGGGATTGGTAGGTGTAGGATTTTGAGATGAGCATCACTTGGAAACGTTTCCTTAGTTTTACCTCGACCCCCTTTAACAGTATGGTGTTTCCTATGACTCAAGAAAGAGAAAAACAAAACTACGAAAACAAAAGTCTTCACGCTTCATATTCCTCGCATGAATATCAAGTCTTCAGGATCACACCAATTTCTTCACTTTCAAAGTCCTCAAAAAGCCAAAGTCTTCAGTCGAAGAGATTCATTTTTAGGGGTTGACTTTCACTGTAAATATAAAAATCCTCATAGACTTATAGACCTATGTACACTCACAAATACATTAGTCCCTTAACCTATAAGTCTTCAATACACCAAAATCACTAAGGGGCACTAGATGCACTAAATGCACTTACACCGAGAAATAGAATACATGACTTCTTCGAAGTTGGCTTCGGTGGTGGTTCAGGAACAGTCCAATCATTATCATTCCTCAATACAATATTCAATAGTTCTTCAGCTTGTTCAATAGTTCATTCCCTAAAAATACAACCAGCACAACTATTGAGGTGGTCCCTAGAATCATCGGTTAGTCCATTATAAAATATATCAAGTATTCCATTTTTCTTGAGAGGATGATCAGGCAATGCATTAAGTAATTGGAGAAGCCTCCCCCAAGCTTGTGGGAGAATTTCTTCTTCAATTTGCACAAAGTTAAATATTTCCTATAAAGCGGCTTGTTTCTTATGAGCAGGAATATATTTTCCAGAGAAGTAATATATCATATCCTGGTGACTACGCACACAACCAGGAGCAAGAGAATTAAACCATATCTTAGCATCACCCTTTAATGAGAAAGGAAACAACTTAAGAATATAGTAGTAGCGGATTTTTTCCTCATGAGAAAATAGGGTGGCTATATCATTCAATTTAGTAAGATGTACCGCAACAGTTTCAGATTCATAACCATGGAAAGGATCAAATTCAACCAAAGTAATTAACTCAGGATCGACAGAGAATTCATAATCCTTATCAGTAACAAAGATAGGTGAAGTAGTAAACTTTGGATAATATTTCATTCTAGCATTCAAAGATTTTTCTTTCAACTTGACTAGAAATTTCTTAAGATCTTCTCTATCCTTACAAGCAAGAAAGTATCTAGCTACCTCTCCATCCATAACATAACCTTTAGGTATATCAGGAAATTCACATCTAGGAGAGCTAAATCTAATAGGTGTTTCAAAGTGTTCAGTAATTTCATCAGCTTTGGCATTCTCAATAGTTATAGCTCTAACAAGTTGTTCATCAAGAAATTCACCTAATGGCACATTATCATCAAGCAAAGTACTAGCATCATCATAAGCATCATTCATAGCAGAAGTAGCATCATCAATTACTTGCGACATGTCAGGATTAATAGCAGGTGGTGGTGTCGCAAGCTTACTTAAAACAGAAGGTGAATCAAGTGTAGAGTGTGATGGCAGTTCCTTACCTCCCCTCGTCTTAGAGGGAACAATCTTGGTTCTGGTATCTTTCAGATTCACCATAGTGATCAACAGATATAAATCCCAAGTGACTGAGCAAATATAACTATGCTCCTTGGCAACAGCGCGAAAAGGTCTTTATAACCCACAAGTATAGGGTATTGCAACAGTTTTCGAGGGTAGAGTATTCAACCTAAATTTATTGATTTGACACAAGGGGACCAAAGAATATTCGCAAGTATTAGCAGTTGAGTTTTCAATTCAATCACACCTGAAAGACTTAATATCTGTAGCAAAATATTTAGTTCAAAGTAGTATGGAAGTAACGGTAACAGTGGCAATAGTAACACTAACAGTTTTGTAGTGATTGTAATAGCAGCACAACAAAAAGTAACTTAGCAAAGATCAATATATGAAAAGCTCATAGGGATTGGATTGGTGATGATAATTGTGTTTGATAATATTCATCATGTGGCAGTTATAACCTAGAGCGATGCACAACTAGCTCCAATTCATCAATGTAATATAGGCATGTATTCTGTATATGTTGGGGAACGTAGCAGAAATTCAAAATTTTCCTACGTGTCACCAAGATCTATCTATGGAGAAACCAGCAACGAGGAGAAGGAGAGTGCATCTACATACCCTTGTAGATCGCTACGCGGAAGCGTTCAAGAGAACGGGGTTGATGGAGTCGTACTCGTCGTGATCCAAATCACCGATGATCCTAGTGCCGAACAGACGGCACCTCCGTGTTCAACACACGTACAGCCCGGTGATGTCTCCTACGCCTTGATCCAGCAAGGGGAGAAGGAGAGGTTGGGGAAGACTCCATCCAGCAGTAGCACGACGGCGTGGTGGTGGTGGTGGAGGAGCGTGGTACTCCAGCAGGGCTTCACCAAGCACCGCAAGAGACGAGGAGGGAGAGGGGTAGGGCTGCGCCAAGAAGGAGATTGAATCGTGTCTCTGGCAGCCCAAAACCTCAATTATATATAGCGGGAGGGGAGGGGCTGCGCCCCATCTAGGTTTCCACCCCTAGGGGTGGCGGCCATCCCTAGATCCCATCTAGGGGGGGGCAAGGGGGGGAGAGGGGGGGCGCACCACTAGGTGGGCCTTAGGCCCATCTGAGCCTAGGGTTTGCCCCCTTCCACTCTCCCTTGCGCCTTGGGCTTTGGTGGGGGGCGCACCATCCCACCTGGGGCTGGTCCCCTCCCACACTTGGCCCATGCAGCCCTCCGGGGCTGGTGGCCCCACTTGGTGGACCCCCGGGACCCTCCCGGTGGTCCCGGTACGTTACCGATAAAACCCGAAACTTTTCTGGTGACCAAAACAGGACTTCCCATATATAAATCTTTACCTCTGGACCATTCCGGAACTCCTCATGACATCCGGGATCTCATCCGGGACTCCGAACAACATTCGGTAACCACGTATATCTATTCCCTATAACCCTAGCGTCATCGAACCTTAAGTGTGTAGACCCTATGGGTTTGGGAACCATGCAGACATGACCGAGATAACTCTCTGGTCAATAACCAACAGCGGGATCTGGATACCCATGTTGGCTCCCACATGCTCCACGATGATCTCATTGGATGAACCACGATGTCATTCGACTTAATCAATCCCGTATACAATTCCCTTTGTCTATCGGTACGACACTTGCCCGAGATTCGATCGTCGGTATCCCGATACCTTGTTCTATCTCGTTTTTGGCAAGTCTCTTTTACTCGTTCCGTAACACATCATCCCGTGATCAACTCCTTGATCACATTGTGCACATTATGATGATGTCCTACCGAGTGGGCCCAGAGATACCTCTCCGTTTACACGGAGTGACAAATCCCAGTCTCGATTCGTGCCAACCCAATAGACACTTTCGGAGATACCTGTAATGTACCTTTATAGCCACCCAGTTACGTTGTGAAGTTTGGCACACCCAAAGCACTCCTACGGTATCCGGGAGTTGCACAATCTCATGGTCTAAGGAAATGATACTTGACATTAGAAAAGCTTTAGCATGCGAACTACACGATCTTGTGCTATGCTTAGGATTGGGTCTTGTCCATCACATCATTCTCCTAATGATGTGATCCCGTTATCAACAACATCCAATGTCCATGGTCAGGAAACCGTAACCATCTATTGATCAACGAGCTAGTCAACTAGAGGCTTACTAGGGACATGGTGTTGTCTATGTATCCACACATGTATCTGAGTTTCCTATCAATACAATTCTAGCATGGATAATAAACGATTATCATGAACAAGGAAATATAATAATAACCAATTTATTATTGCCTCTAGGGCATATTTCCAATAGTATCCCACTTGCACTAGAGTCAATAATCCAGTTCACATCGCTATGTGATTAACACTCAAGGTCACATCCCCATGTGACTAACACCCAAAGAGTTTACTAGAGTCAATAATCTAGTTCACATTACCATGCGATTAACACTCGATGAGTTCTGGGTTTGATCATGTTATGCTTGTGAGAGATGTTATAGTCAACGGGTTTGAATCTTTCAGATCTGTGTGTGCTTTACAAATCTCTATTTCATCTCCTAGATGCAGCTACCACGTTCTATTTGGAGCCATTCCAAATAATTGTTCCACTTGGAGCTATTCTAAATTGTTGCTCCATTATACGTATCCGGTATCTCTACTCAGAGCTATCCGGATAGGTGCTAAGCTTGCATCGACGTAACCCTTTACGACGAACTCTTTTACCACCTCCATAATCGAGAAAATTCCTTAGTCCACTAGTTACTAAGGATAACTTTGGCCGCTGTCCTGTGATCCATTCTTGGATCACTCTTGTACCCCTTGACTGACTCATGGCAAGGCACACTTCAGGTGCGGCACACAGCATAGCATACTGTAGAGCCTACGTCTAAAGCATAGGGGACGACCTTCGTCCTTTCTCTCTATTCTGCCGCGGTCAAGTTTCGAGTCTTACTCAATGTTCACACCTTATAACACAGCCAAGAACTCCTTCTTTGCCGATCCATTTTGAACTCCTTCAAAATCTTGTCACAGTATGTATTCATTTGAAAGTACTATTAAGCGTTTTGATCTATCCTTATAGATCTTAATGCTCAATACTCAAGTAGCCTAATCCAGGTTTTCCATTGAAAAACACTTTTCAAATAACTCTGCATGCTTTCCAGAAATTCTACATCATTTCCGATCAGCAATATGTCAACAACATATACTCATCAGAAATTTTATAGTGCTCCCACTCACTTCTTTGGAAATACAAGTTTCTCATAGACTTTGTATACACCCAAAATCTTTGATCATCATCAAAGCGTATATTCCAACTCCGAGATGCTTACTCCAGTCCTTAGAAGGATTGCTAGAGCTTTGCATACTTGTTAGCATCTTTCAGGATTGACAAAACCTTCTGGTTGTATCACATACAACCTTTCCTCAAGAAAATCGTCGAGGAAACAATGGTTTTTGACATCCTATCTGCAAGATTTCATAAATAATGCAGTAATCGCTAATATAATTCCAACAGACTCTTAGCATCGCTACGAGTGAGAAAGTCTCATCGTAGTCAACTCCTTGAACTTGTCGGAAAACATCTTAACGACAAGTCAAGCTTTCTTAATGGTGATACTTACCATCATTGTCCGTCTTCCTTTTAAAATCCATATGTACCTAATAGCCTTACGACCATCAAGTAGTTCTTACAAAGTCAACACTTTGTTTTCATATATGGATCCTCTCTCGGATTATATGGCCTCGAGCCATTTTTGGAATCCAGGCCCACCATCGCTTCTCCATAGCTCGTAGGTTCATTGTTGTCTAGCAACATGACTTCCAAGATAGGATTACGTACCACTCTGAAGTAGTACGCATCCTTGTCATCCTACGAGGTTTGGTAGTGACTTGATCTGAAGTTTCATGATCACTATCATAAGCTTCCACTTCAATTGGTGTAGATGCCACAGGAACAACTTCATGTGCCCTGCCACACACTAGTTGAAGAGACGGTTCAATAACCTCATCAAGTCTCCGCCATCCTCCCACTCAATTCTTTCGAGAGAAACTTTTCCTCGAGAAAGGACCCGATTCTAGAAACAATCCCTTATTGCTTTCTGATCTGAGACATGAGGTATACCCAACTGTTTTGGGTGTCCTATGAAGATGCATTTATCCGCTTTGGGTTCTAGCTTATCAGCCTGAAACTTTTTCACATAAGCGTTGCAACCCCAAACTTTTAAGAAATGACAGCTTAGGTTTCTCTAAACCGGTGTCATCTCATCGGAATTACGCGTTGCCCTATTTAAAGTGAATGTGGTTGTCTCTAATGCCTAACCCATAAACTATCGTGGTAATTCGATAAGAGACATCATGGTATGCATCATATCCAATAGGTTGCAGTTATGATGTTCGGACACACCATCACACTATGGTGTTCTAGGCTGTATCGGTTGTGAAACAATTTCCACAATGTCTTAATTCTTTGCCAAACTCGTAATTCAGATATTCATCTACGATCATATCATAGACATTTTATCCTCTTTTCACGACGATCTTTCAACTTCACCCTGAAATTACTTGAACCTTTCAATAATTCAGACTCGTGATTCATCAAGTAAATATACTCAACATCCACTTAAATCATCTGTGAAGTAAGAACATAACGATATCCACTACACGCCTCAGCACTCATTGGACTGCACACATCAAAATGTATTACATCCAACAAGTTGCTTTCTAGTTCCATTTTACTGAAAATGAGGCTTTCAGTCATCTTGCCCATGTGGTATGTTTTGCATGTCTCAAGTGATTCAAAAACAAGTGAGTCCAAACGGTCCATTTGCATGGAGTTTCTTCATGCATATACACCAATAGACATGGTTCGCATGTCTCAAACTTTTCAAAAACGAGTGAGCCCAAAGATCCATCAACATGGAGCTTCTTCATGTGTTTTATACCGATATGACTTATGTGGCAGTGCTACAAGTAGGTGGTACTATCATTACTATCTTATATCTTTTGGCATGAACAAGTGTATCACTACGATCGAGATTCAATAAACTATTCATTTTAGGTGCAAGACCATTGAAGGTATTATTCAAATAAACAGAGTAACCATTATTCTCCTTAAATGAATAACCATATTGCGATAGACATAATCCAATCATGTCTATGCTCAATGCAAACACCAATCTCGATGGTAGAGGGAGCGTGCGATGCTTGATCACATCAAGCTTGGAAAAACTTCCAACACATATCGCCAGCTCACCTTTAGCTAGTCTCCATTTACTCCGCAGCCTTTTATTTCGAGTTTACTAACATTTAGCAACCGAACTGGTATCTAATACCCTGGTGCTACTAGGAGTACTAGTAAAGTACACATTAACACAATGTATATCCAATATACTTCTATCGACCTTGCCAGCCTTCTCATCTACCAACTATCTAGGGTAATTCTGCTCCAGTGACTGTTCCCCTTATTACAGAAGCACTTAGTCTCGGGCTTGGGTTCAACTTTGGGTTTCTTCACTAGAACAGCAACTGATTTGTTGTTCCATGAAGTATCCCTTTCTTGCCCTTACCCTTCTTGAAACTAGTGGTTTCACCAACCATCAACAATTGATGCTCCTTCTTGATTTCTACTTTTGTGGTGTCAAACATCGCGAATATCTCAAGGATCATCATATATGTCCCCGATATATTATAGTTCACCACGAAGCTCCAGCAGCTTGGTGGTAATTACTTTAGAGAAACATCACTATCTCATCTGGAAGATCAACTCCCACTCGATTCAAATGATTGTTGTATGCTTTATATGCAATTTTATATCACTTTTGGGAACTAACCTATTAACCCAGTGCCAGTTGTTGTTTTCTACATGTTTTTGGTTTTACAGAAAATCCCTATCAAACGGAGTCCAAACACGATGAAACTTTTTGACAATTTTTTCTAGACCAGGAAGGACCCTAGAAGCTTCAGGGGAGGACCATAAGCGAGATGAGGAGACGACAAGACAACAGGGCATGCCCAAGGGGGTAGGTGCGCTAATACGTCTCCAATGTTTCTATAATTTTTTATTGTTCCATGCTATTATATTATCTGTTTTGGATGTTTTATATGCATTAATATGCTATTTTATATTATTTTTGGGACTAACTATTAACCTAGGGCCCAGTGACCGTTTCTGTTTTTTCCTTGTTTTGAGTTTTACAGAAAAGGAATATCAAACGGAGTCTAAACAAGCTGAAACTTTACGATGAATTTTTATGGACCAGAAGAGACCCACGGGGCATTGGAGATGGACCAGAGGAGTCCCGAGGCAACCACAAGGGTGGAGGGAGCGCCCCCTGGCTTGTGGGTCCCTCGGGAACGCCCCTGACATGAGACCGACGCCAAAAATTCATATAAATTACAAAATCTCTAGAAAGAAACCAAGATCGGGAGTTCCGCTACCGCAAGCCTCTGTAGCCATGAAAAAACAACCGGGAGCCAGTTCTGGCACCCTATCGGAGGGGGAAACCATCACCGGTGGCCATCTTCATCATCCCGACGGTCTCCGTGACGAGGAGGGAGTAGTTCACCCTCGGGGCTGAGCGTATGTACCAGTAGCTATGTGTTTGATCTCTCTCTCTCTCTCGTGTTCTTGATTTGGCACGATCTTGATGTACCGCGAGCTTTGTTACTATAGTTGGATCATATGGTGTTTCTCCCTCTCTACCTTCTTGTGATGAATTGAGTTTTACCTTTGAGGTTTCACTAGTACCGGATTGAATACTATTATGGATTTGAGAACACTTGTTGTATGTCTTGCGTGGGATACCCGTGGTGACAATGGGGTGTTCTATTGATTCACTTGATGTATGTTTTGGCACTCAACTCGTGGATTCCTGAGGTGACATTAGGGTAATCTATGCATGGGGTTGATGCACGTTTTCGTCCTTGTTTCTCTGGTATGAATCTTGGGGCACTCATTGAGGTTCTTTGTGTTGGATTTAATATTATGAATCTGAAGTTGTTTGATGCATATCGTATAATTGACCCATGGATACTTGTGGTGACATTGGAGTATCTAGGTGACATTAAGGTTGGTTGATGTGTATCATATGGTGTTATTTTACTACGAACTCTAGGGTTGTTTGTGACACTTATAGGAATACTCAATGGATTGATCAGAAAGAATAACTTTGATCTTACCAGCAGCGAGTTTTTAAATAAGGCGCTGCTGCAATGTAGCAGTAGCATGCTCCGGCAGTACTCGCTGCTGAAATAGACGTAGCAGCAGCGCGCCTCCTCTAAGCCGCGCTACTGCTATAATTCCCATGACCCCGCCGCGAAGCTAGTTCTAGCAGCAGCGCTTTTATTCGGACCGCGCTACTGCTAGGTAGTTTAGTAGTAGCGCCTTTGCCTTTAGGGCGCTACTGCTAAAATTAGCTATCTCCAACCCGGCCCCACGCTCTCCTCTATCCGATCCACACTCACACTCACACTCACTCCCGCTCAACCCCCCCTCCCCCCTCCCCCGCGCGCCGGTCCTCCCCGCCGGCCGTCGGCGCCCCCGCCAGCCGCCGCCTACCCCTCTTCCCTCTGTGCCGCCGTCAACTCCTCCTCCTCGCTGGACTCGGTACCGCCGTCCTCCTCCGTCCTCCCTCGACTCGCCGCCGGCCGGCCACTCCTCGCTCTGCCTTCCTCCTCCGTCCTACTCTCTTCTCCCTCCTCGAGTCGCCCCTCCTTCTCCCTCCTCCCTGCTACATTTTGATTTAGTAGGCTAGTTCATATGCAACATTTTGATTTAGTTGATTTAGTGGGCTAGTTGATTTAGAACATTTTGATTTAGTTGATTTAGTAGGGTAGTTGATTTAGTTGATTTATAACATTTTGATTTAGTTGATTTAGTAGGCTAGTTGATTTAGTAGATTTAGTAGGCTAGTTGATTTAGAACATTTTGATTTAGTTGATTTAGTATGCTAGTGGATTTAGTAGGCTAGTTGATTTAGTATGCACCATTTTATTGTTATTTTTCTGTACATGGATAGGTAGATGCTTTTGTTTTTTTGTAATAAGTTATTTTTTGGCAAAATGTAGGTGCCAATTTAGTTAAATTTGCCACTTGTTTTTTAATCAATTATCTTAGGCAATAGGGGCCAAAATAGATGAAATGTCTTGGTAGGTGGTACCCTTATAATTGTCCATAAAATTGCTTCTCGCGGAAGAACCAAAAATATCACATGCTACTGTTTTTCTTTCCTGTGAAGTGGATCTTTAATCCTTTGCTCATATTGCTTTAGGAAAATGGCGCCGCCACCACCACCACTATGTCGACTGTGCAAGTCAAGGTGCGCCAGCAGCGTTGCAACTGGCAAGCTGTTCGGCATCTACTTCCAGCCGAGTTTTCATCATGCGGCGGTAAGAAATTAGATGAAATGTAACAACTATTTTATTTTTAGTGTTGGCATTACTGCATTGTGTCATTTTTCTTTTTTTACACAGATCGTCCCATGCAATGTGAGGTTGAAATTCAACAAGCTGACAGGAGACATTGTGACATTTGAGGCTCCTGGGGGGCCGTACACTATGGAGGTCGAGAAAGGACGCAATATGTCACAGATTGGAGGAGATGGATGGGCCCGTTTCCTCGCCCACATGCGTCTTACTGGTGGTGAGTTGATCAGATTCTCCTTCAGAGCAGAAAGACCCAAGATGGCTGTCATTTATCTCAACCTGGTGGAAGATGATGAAGATAATGAGGACCCACTCGATGAAGATGATGAGAACCCACTTCATGAAACCATTGTAGCTCAAAGAATGAGGCTGAGCAAGGAGGAGGTGTGCAACCTATGGGACATAATTCCGCCATGTGATGACTTTGTCGGGGTGCCATTCGTGACCCGCCTGACAAGTACCATGGTCGATCGGCATGAAATGGTATGTTATACTGACTGTAGTAATTTGATGATATATATATATGCTTTATTGTTATACTTACAAATGCAAATTATCCGATGATATGCTTAGTGAATTTGATGATATGCTTAGTGTAGATTCCAATGATATGCTTTGTGGAATCTAGTCGATGATATGCTTTAGTGTAGAGTCTGATCACATGCTTATTAGTGTAGAATCCAACGAACTATTAATAGTGTAGATAATCCATATATACTTATTAGTAGAATTCATGATTAATTAGTACAAATGCGTAGTACTGTATCTTTTGATAGTGTAGAAATCTAGACTTAATAGAAATATATTTGCAAGAGTATGTGCGAAGCTATTTATTAATTGATATGTTTTCTTATTCAGAAATTGCCAAAGAACCTATCTATGAGTTGTGGTATTGAGCCTGATGAAGAAGGATCGGTTGGACTACGCCTTACCGCAAGGGGCTCCGTCACCACCTGTACTTACCGCATGGACACAGACGGTCGCACACACTTAAACTCGGTTGGGTGGAAGAGATTCCTCGTTGGCAAGAATCTTCGTGTTGGACAGGCCATCCTAATTACTATCAGGAACACCCACCGCCCAGGCTTGAGGATGATGATCGTCGTCGATATCATCTAGAACTATATATGTGTGTGTGGCTATATCATCTAGAACTATATATGATGATTGTCGTCGATATCATGTAGAACTACATATGATGATCGTCGTCGATATCATCTAGAACTACATATGATGATCGTCGTCGATATCACCTAGTACTACTTGAGGATGCATGTTGAGTATATATGAAACTGTTATCTAGTACTCCCTCTGTTCCAAATTACTCATCGTGGTTTTAGTTAAAATTTGAACTAAAACCACGACGAGTAATTTGGAACCGAGGGAATACTACCTAGTACCTATAATGCTTTATGGCTTTATGAAATTGATATCTAGTAGTACCTAGTATCTCGAAATTGCAGTTTATTGAAGCTGAAATGGGGTGGTAATGGTGAAATATATAACAGTAGCACGGGGCTAGGAAATCGCTGCAGCTAACTAATAGTAGCGTGTTCCGGAAAAGCGCTGCTGATATAGTCAATAGTAGTAGCGCGGGTACAGACAGTGCTACTACTAAGAGTTAGCTGTAGCGCCTTTCTGTTGCTCAACTATATATGTTGCATATCATCGACTCATGTGACGATGCAGGTACATAGATCATCGATGGCGAAGAAGTGCTACGCCAGGAGTATATATACGACGAGTGGCCGGAGTGTCAAGCCCAGGTGTACCGTTTTCCGGTTTCCGAGCGACAGGCAATAGTTAGTTTAGGTTCACGCTAATGCGAGAGAGGGATATGAACTCATGTACTGCATAGTTCCGCTCTCACTCAAAGTGATAGCTCTTCTCGCGTATATCATTGTTTAGATGGATGACGATGTAGTTGCAAGTAATCGATACTTGTATCGCTATTTTCGAGATGATGATGAGAGACCACTTTGTGTTGGATGATGATTATGATGATGACATGATTTGATGAGACTAGTTGTATGTATATGCTATGATTACATTTGTATGTGTATGATATGCTAAAGACTATTGTATAAAGCCTATTCAAATACAAAACAAATATGCAGAAAAAACTAATAAAACTAGTAGTAGCGAGGGGAACAAAGTTAGCAGTAGCGCCGCCTTACCAGTAGCGCTTCCCTGTAAAAAGCGATGCAGATAATATCAGCAGCGCTCTTCACCAAAGCGCGCTACTGCTATCCATGTATAGCAGTAGTGTGGGACGACCGGTGCTACTGCTACACGTTAGCTGTAGCGCCTTATCAGTAGTGCACCGTCCCGCGCTACTGATAGGCCTAAAACCCGTGCTGCTGCTAGGCTTTTCCCTAGTAGTGTGAGGTGGTTTCGTACCCTACAAACAATTTCATCTAATGTTCTTCGTGATAGGAACTTTGGAGTGACTCTTTGTTGAACGTTGAGGGATTGTCATATGATTCAATTATGTTATCATTGTTGAGAGAACTTGCACTAGTGAAAGTATGAACCCTAGGCCTTTTTTCCAAGCATTGCAATACCATTTTCGCTCACTTTTGTTACTTGCTACCTTGCTGTTTTTATATTTTCATATTACAAAACCCATATCTACTATCCATATTACACGTGTATCACCATCTCTTTGCCGAACTAGTGAGCCTATACAATTTACCATTGTATTGGGTGTGTTGGGGACACAAGAGACTCTTTGTTATTTGGTTGCAGGGTTGTTTGAGAGAGACCATCTTCATCCTACGCCTCCCACGAATTGATAAACCTTAGGTCATCCACTTGAGGGAAATTTGCTATTGTCCTACAAAACTCTGTGCTTGGAGGCCTAACACAAGTCTACAAGAAGAAGCTTGCGTAGTAGACATCATGCGCCCTGATGTCTTGTGGGCCCCTTGTGGCTCTGTCTGACCTAATTCCAGTGCTATAAATTTCCAAATATCCCAAAACCCCCAGAGGAGACCCGAAACAATTATTCCGCGCTGCAAGCCTCTGTTCTTCTGCAATCCCATCTGGAGGCCTCTGCTGGTACTCTGTCGAAGGGGGAACCGATCACCAAGGGCTTCTATGTCAACCTTGTTGCACCTCTGATGATGTGTGAGTAGTTCCCCACATGACCTATGGGTCCACAAAAGTAGCTAGATGGCTCTCTCTCCCTCTTTTTGATCTTCAATACGATGTTCTCTTCGGAGATTGATTCGATGTATTATTTTTGCGCTGCGTCTATTGGGATCCAATGAATTGTGGGTTTATGATCAGATTGCTCATTGAAAGTAATTGAGTTATTTCTGAACTTTATTATGTGTGGTTGTTATAGCTTTGAATTTCTCTACGATCTATCTATTTGGTTTGGCCAACTAGACCGATTTATCTTTAGTGGGAGAGGTGCTTTGTGGTAGATTCAATCTTGTGGTGTCCTCACTCTGTGATAGGAGGGGTAGCGAGGCACGTATTGTATTTTTTCTACTAAGGATAAAACAACGGGTTTTGATCATATTGATTGGTTTTATTCTGTCTACATTATGTCATCATGCTTCATGCATTGCTCTGTTTGTCATGAACTTAATACCTAGAGAGGCAAACATAAAAGAGCTCTCGAAGTGGAGTAATAGTAGTAGATGCATAATTGTTTTGGTCTACTTGTCACGGACATAATGCCTATGTATTGATCATGCCATGAATAACATCATAACTATGCACTATTCTATCAATTGCCCGACAGTAATTTGTTTACCCACCATATGCTATGTTCTTGAGAGAGATGCCTCTAGTGAAAGGTATGCCCCTAGGTCTATTTTAATCATATTACTAAAACCCAAAAAACCTTGCTGCAATTTATTTATTTTTATTTTACTTTGCAATTTATATATATCCTACTATCAGATTTGATCCTTGCAAATAATGAGTACAAGGGGATTGACAACCCTCTTGCCTGCATTGGGTGCAAGTATTTGCTCTTGTGTGTGTAGGTACTGCTAAAGGTCATTTGCATGGACCTCCTATTGGTTCAATAAACCTCGGTTCTTTACTGAGGGAAATACTTTCTGCTACTATACTACTTCACCCTTCCTCTTCAAGGAAATCCTAACACCTATCACAAGTAGCACAAGGATTTCTGGCGCCGTTGCTAGGGAGGCTTCATCAAACAACTCAAGACTCAGCTGTAGGTTGTACATTTAGAAGCCATGAAACTTCTTGATAAGGGTTTTATATTTCTGTGCCCCTGGTTGGTTCGCTGTGCTCAGTTTTGTCCCTGACAACTAATGTTGCTCACTTTTGCCCTCCCTACTCCACCAGGTGCTCACAAAAGCCCAAATGAAGCACTTTTGTCTGGTCAAAGTCTCTTTGACCGTTACATCCTGACTAGTGGGGTCACTCCACTCTCTCTCACCATAGTGGGTCGCGGTAGGGGTCGAGGCAACTTATGACTAGTGGGGCCGCGTAATATCATGATAGGTGGTGCCGCTCCACTCTCTCTCACCATAGTGGGTCGCGGTAGGGGTCGAGGCAACTTATGACTAGTGGGGCCACGTAATATCATAACAGGTGGGGTCGTTCCACTCTCTCTCACCACAGTGTTAACTAGAATCCTGACATGTGTGGTCGACGCAACTTATGACACGTGGGGCCGCTTGATTCCCTGGCAGGTGGGGTATGGCCACTCTCTCCCCACTGTGCTGACGCGGTAAGATCCTGACTTGTGGGGCCGATGCGGCTTATGACAGGTGGGGTATATTCTCTCTATCATTTGTCAACACCATGGCAAATCTGTGAGAGAGTGATTGAGTGTTGAGGAGACTATCTTTTGAAGCACAAGAGCAAGGAGTTCGTCATCAACAACAACATCTATTACCTTTTGGAGAGTGGTGTCTACTAGATTGCCTAGGTGTCACTTGGGAGCCTCCAAATCTCATGGAGTTGAACCAAGGTGTAAGGGCATATTTATCCCTAAGTGGTTTTGGTGATTGATGACAATGCATGTGCGTACTAATCGTGTGCATTGAGCATTTCAGATATCTCAGGTTTAGGCACAAGACGATTCGTTACCCCTCGGAGTCTAGTGAAGACGGAGTTTCTTCTACGTTTCTTTCGGTGGATTTGAGTCATAGGAAAGTCGTACTATTAAGAGGGGGTCCGCTTTGGAAAGGTTTGGGTGGAATCATCACGTACATGTCTGTTCCTTTTGCACCACCTTTCCTTTGGCTCCTTGGAGCAACCACTATTTATCTGTGTCTCTACACAATGAAGGACTCCTAGTGCTTGTTGTGTTGTGGAATGCGGTAGTACTGCCCATGGGAGCAGTAGTACCGCAGAGGCTCACGGTAGTACCGGCTAGGGACGCGGTAGTACCACAGGCCCTTGCGGTAGTACCGCTCCATGGGCGTGGTAGTACCGTGGCCTCAGGCCAGGAACAGCAGCACAAGCGGAAGTAGGGGCGGATGTAATTTTTTACATCCGCGCCCTACGCGGTAGTACTGCTCTAGGTGTGTAGTAGTACCGTGTCAGATTTTTGCACAGATCGTTTCTCAGCAGAAGTAGCCACGGATGTATTTTTATTCATCCGTGCCTTCCCAGCCCAGACAAACCCTGCCTTGCGGTAGTACCTCAAGGGGGAGCGGTAGTACCGCTCCGGCGGTTCTACCGCTGTTTGCTTCAACACATCAGGGCTAGTCTAGCTCCTGCCGCACATGCGGTAGTACCACAGTGCCCCGCGGTAGTACCCGGGCCCTTGCGGTAGTACCGCATGTCTGGTGCGGTAGTACCGCAAGTTGCGGGCTGAGTAAGTGGATAACGGTTGGATTTGTCCTATCACTATATAAGGGGAGTCTTCTTCTCCAAGTTGACTACCTCTTCCATCCCTAAGCTCCATTGTTGCTCTAAGCTCCATTTTTGCCTGATCTTTCTCCCTAGCCAATCAAACTTGTTGATTCTCTAGGCATTGGTTGAGAAGGCCTCGATCTACACTTCCACCAAGAGAAATTTGATTCCCCCCACTAATCTCTTGTGGATCTTGTTACTATTGGGTGTTTGAGCACCCTAGACGGTTGAGGTCACCGCGGAGCCATATTCCTTTGTGGTGAAGCTTCGTGGTGTTGTTGGGAGCCTCCAATTAAGTTGTGGAGATTGCCCCAACCTTGTTTGTAAAGGTCCGGTCGCCGCCTCCAAGGGCACCAATAGTGGAATCATGGCATCTTGCATTGTGTGAGGGCGTGAGGAGAATACGGTGGCTCTAGTGGCTTCTTGGGGAGCATTGTGCCTCCACGCCGCTCCAACGGAGACGTACTTCCTCTCAAAGGGAAGGAACTTTGGTAACACATCCTCGTCTTCAGTGGCTCCACTCTTGGTTATCTCATACCTTTACTTGTGCAAGCTTATATTGTGTTGCATCCCTTGTTTTCTTGTGTGCTTGTTGTTGTTGCATCATATAGGTTACTCACCTAGTTGCACATCTAGACAACCTACTTTGATGCAAAGTTTTGGTATCAGAGCCTCGTCTATTTATTAAGGACTTTGTCGTCTGAAGAGTATGGTTGACACCATAGACGGTGAGGAGGACCACCCCGGTGTGATTCCGTCCTCGTCTACGGCCGATGGGGGAACCTTGGTCTCATGTGAGGAGTTCAATGTGGCCTTGGACACATTGAAAACCTCCATGACGGCCGAGGTCAAAGGCATTCTTAAGAACTTTCTTGATGGTCTTAAATTGTCCACCGCACCATTGGAAGTGGTCGGTCCCACTAACAAGGTGACGGATGCTAACTCCGACAAGGGGGAAGCTACTAGTGATAAAGTTCCTTTGTCTAGTGGTAAAAGTGGAAACGGCATCTTTGCCCATGTTGAACCTCATCTCACTTATGGAGGACTGGTTCCCTCCACTCATTTAAATCATGTGGGTTCTCCTCCTAAGATTGTGAAAAATGAGGATTTTGACTCTTGGGTCTATCGCTTTAAACGTCATTTAAATCATGTCAATACTAATCTTTGGAGAATCATTGAGCAAGGTTTCTATCTGCATGACCCAAGAAACTTCACCCCTAGAGAAGCCTTGGATCATCAATTCAACGAGAATGCTCTCTTCATCATCCCAGATGCAATTCCATCCGAAGATATTGCACATCTTTGACCTTTCACCGTGGCCAAGGAAGCATGGCACCATGTTGTTTCCCTTTACAAGGGAAGCGCAAGCATTTAACGGTCCAACTATGAAGTGGTGCAAGATGAAGCCAATGAGTTTGCAATGAATGAAGATGAAGAACCTCGTGAGCTTTACTGGAGACTAACCACTCTCGCGGTCTCACTCCGAGATCATGGGAGCAAGGATACGGATGACAATTGGATAAAGCGCAAGTTCCTCAAGGCCATGATGCCTTACCACAAGGCCATGTCCTCTGTCATCCGTCAAAGGCCGGACTTCCACACCTTGTCCTCAAGTGAAGTGTTGGATCAGTTTGTGGCTATGAGGATCTTGGACAAGATCGCCGATAATGCGGTGTTGTGTTATCAAAGAGCAAAGAAGCCCAATCTTGCCTTGAAGGCCAAGGTTAGTGTGGAAGAAGAGGATGAAGAGAAAGAAGAGGAGAGAAACCCTGAAGATATGAAATATGCTTATCATGAGCACATGGCTCTCGCTTCAAGGCAATTTTGGAGCAAGAATAACACAAGGCCCAACTTCAACAAGAACAACTCAGGTGGTGTGAAGGGCGAGCAATGTGTGAGGACTTGCTATAATTGTGGCAACGTGAGCCATTTTGTTGCGGAGTGCCCATATGAGAAGAGGGAAGACAATGGTGGCAAGCTCATCCGAAAAGATGATGTCTACTACACAATCTTCTTCTTGTAGACGTTGTTGGGCCTCCAAGTGCAGAGGTTTGTAGGACAGTAGCAAATTTCCCTCAAGTGGATGACCTAAGGTTTATCAATCCGTGGGAGGCGTAGGATGAAGATGGTCTCTCCCAAACAACCCTGCAACCAAATATCAAAGAGTCTCTTGTGTCCCCAACACACCCAATACAATGGTAAATTGTATAGGTGCACTAGTTCGGCAAAGAGATGGCGATACAAGTGCAATATGGATAGTAGATAATGGTTTTTGTAATCTGAAAATATAAAAACAGCAAGGTAGCAAGTGGTAAAAGTGAGCACAAACGGTATGCAATGCTAGGACACAAGGCCTAGGGTTCATACTTTCACTAGTGCAAGTTCTCTCAACAATAATAACATAATTGGATCATATAACTATCCCTCAACATGCAAAAAAGAGTCACTCCAAAGTCACTAATAGAGGATAACAAACAAAGAGATTATGGTAGGGTACGAAACCACCTCAAAGTTGTCCTTTCTGATCGATCTATTCAAGAGTCCGTAGTAAAATAACATGAAGCTATTCTTTCTGTCGATCTATCATAGAGTTAGTACTAGAATAACACCTTAAGATACAAATCAACCAAAACCCTAATGTCACCTAGATACTCCAATGTCACCTCAAGTATACGTGGGTATGATTATACGATATGCATCACACAATCTCAGATTCATCTACTCAACCAACACAAAGAACTTAAAAGAGTGCCCCAAAGTTCCTACAGGAGAGTCAAGACAAAAACGTATGCCAACCCCTATGAATAAGTTCACGAGGTCACGGAACTCGCAAGTTGATCACCAAAACATACATCAAGTGGATAACATGATATCCCATTGTCACCACAGATAAGCACGTGCTAGACATACATCAAGTGTTCTCAAATCCTTAAAGACTCAATCCGATAAGACAACTTCAAAGGGAAAACTCAATCCATTACAAGAGAGTAGAGGGGGAGAAACATCATAAGATCCAACTATAATAGCAAAGCTCGCGATACATCAAGATTGTACAACCTCAAGAACACGAGAGAGAGAGAGAGAGAGATCAAACACATAGCTACTGGTACATACCCTCAGCCCCGAGGGTGAACTACTCCCTCCTCGTCATGGAGAGCGTCGGGATGATGAAGATGACCACCGGAGAGGGATTGCCCCCTCCGGCAGGGTGCCGAAACGAGTCTAGATTGGTTTTCGGTGGCTACGGAGGCTTCTGGCGGCAGAACTCCCGATCTATTTTGTTCCCCGATGTTTTTAGGGTATATGGACATATATAGGCGAAAGAAGTCGGTCAGGGGAGCCACAAGGGGCCCACGAGGGTGGGGGCGCCCAGGGGGGCAGGCGCGCCTCCCTGCCTCATGGCCACCTTGAAGCTTCCCTGACGTATACTCCAAGTCTCCTAGATTGCTTCTGTTCCAAAAATAACTCTCCCGAAGGTTTCATTCCGTTTGGACTCTGTTTGATGTTCCTTTTCTTCGAAACACTGAAATAGGCAAGAAAACAACAATTTGGGTTGGGCCTCCGGTTAATAGGCTAGTCCCAAAAATAATATAGAAGTGTATAATAAAGCCCATAAACATCCAAAACAGATAATATAATAGCATGGAACAATCAAAAATTATAGATACGTTGGAGACGTATCAACATCTCCAAGCTTAATTCATGCTCGTCCTCGAGTAGGTAAATGATAAAAACAGAATTTTTGATGTGGAATGCTACCTAACATATTTATCAATGTAATCTTCTCTATTGTGGCAAGAATATTCAAATCCATAAGATTCAAGAAAAAAGTTTAATATTGACATAAAAATAATAATACTTCAATCATACTAACAAAGTAATCGTGTCTTCTCAAAATAACATGGCCAAAGAAAGCTATCCCTAAAAATCATATAGTCTGGCTATGCTCTATCTTCATCACACAAAATATTTAAATCATGCACACCCCCGATGACAAGCCAAGCAATTGTTTCATACTTTTGATGTTCTCAAACTTTTTCAATCTTCACGCAATACATGAGTGTGAGCCATGGATATAGCACTATAGGTCGAATAGAATGGTGGTTGTGGAGAAGACAAAAAGGAGGAAGATAGTCTCACATCAACTAGGCGTATCAACGGGCTATGTAGATGCCCATCAATAGATATCAATGTGAGAGAGTAGGGATTGCCATGCAACGGATGCACTAGAGCTATAAGTGTATGAAAGCTCAACAAAAGAAACTAGTGGGTGTGCATCCAACTCGCTTGCTCACGAAGACCTAGGGCATTTTGAGGAAGCCCATCATTGGAATATACAATCCAAGTTCTATAATGAAAGATTCCCACTAGTATATGAAAGTGACAACAAGGGAGACTCTTTATCATGAAGATCATGGTGCTACTTTGAAGCACAAGTGTGGTAAAAGGATAGTAGCATTGCCCCTTCTCTCTTTTTCTCTCATTTTTTTGTTTTTTTGGGCCTTCACTTTTTTATGGCCTCTTTTTTCTCTTTTATTTTTTTTCGTCTGGAGTCTCATCCCGACTTGTGGGGGAATCATAGTCTCCATCATCCTTTCCTCACTGGGACAATGCTCTAATAATGATGATCATCACACTTTTATTTACTTACAACTCAAGAATTACAACTCGATACTTAGAACAAAATATGACTCTATATGAATGCCTCCGGAAGTGTACCGGGATGTGCAATGACTCATGAGTGACATGTATGAAAGAATTATGAATGGTGGCTTTGCCACAAATACGATGTCAACTACATGATCATGCAAAGCAATATGACAATGGTGGAGCGTGTCATAATAAACGGAATGGTGGAAAGTTGCATGGCAATATATCTCGGAATGGCTATGGAAATGCCATAATAGGTAGGTATGGTGGCTGTTTTGAGGAAGGTAAATGGTGGGTTTATGGTACCGGCGAAAGTTGCGCGGTACTAGAGAGGCTAGCAATGGTGGAAGGGTGAGAGTGCGTATAATCCATGGACTCAACATTAGTCATAAAGAACTCACATACTTATTGCAAAAATCTATTAGTTATCAAAACAAAGTACTACATGCATGCTCCTAGGGGGATAGATTGGTAGGAAAAGACCATCGCTCGTCCCCGACCGCCACTCATAAGGAAGACAATAAATAAATAAATCATGCTCCGACTTCATCACATAGTGGTTCACCATACGTGCATGCTACGGGAATCACAAACTTGAACACAAGTATTTCTCAAATTCACAACTACTCAACTAGCATGACTCTAGTAGCGCCATCTCCATATCTCAAAACAATTATCAAGTATCAAACTTCTCATAGTATTCAATGCACTTATATGAAAGTTTTTATTATGCCTAAAAGCAAATTGCCATGTTGTTCTAAAGACTCTCAAAATGATATAAGTGAAGCACGAGAGTCCATCTATTTCTTCAAAATAAAACCACCGCCGTGCTCTAAAAAGATATAAGTGAAGCGCTAGAGCAAAAGACAAACTACTCCGAAAGATATAAGTGAAGATCAATGAGTAGTCGAATAATTATGCAACTATGTGAAGACTCTCAAACATTTAAGAATTTCAGATTTTGGTATTTTATCCAATGTAACATCCCAAAATTCTAAATTTTGGAATGTTATAATAAATAGATAGATTTGATTGATTGTTTGATTGATTGTCTGAAAGTGAGTGAAATTTGAACTTTTTGAAAGTTAAATGAGAGGGAATAAAAGGACTTTCTCAAACTTTCACCTTTTTCTTTTGATCTCCGGGAATTCAAATTATTTTCACCATGAAACCCTGGAGAGAAGATGACATGACTTCTTCCATTTATTTAAATGACATGGGGTGTTGAAAATATTTGAATTTCATTTGGAAAATAGTTCCAATTCAGAAACTTTAAGCAACTCAATGATTTTCACGAGATAAGATAAAATGACTTCTTCAAATTATATAAAATATCAGTTGGGAGTTTCAAAGAAACTCAAATTTAAAAATCCAGTTGAAGTTATTTTTCAATTTGGGTTATTTGAGTTTTTATTCAAATTATTTTTCTCCAAAAATAAAATATATGGAAAATAGGGTAACATGATTCCCTACAACAGAAAATTGGAGAAAAAATTAATTTGGAATCATTTTGGTATTTTTTTAAATTGATTTTTGTTGGATTTTAATAGGCCAGTAGCACTCTTTGAATTATCTGAATTTGTGTGGATTTTATTTGAAGCTATAAAAATGTCCAGGTTGTTGGAAATCTTTTTCTGAAAATTTTGATATATTATATGCCTATAAAATATTTTTAGTATTTTGTTTTTATTATTTTAGTTCTCTGAAAAAAAAAGAGTTTCCCCTCGCCGACTGGGACGGCCCAGCATCTCGCCAGGCCGTGGCCCAGCTCCCCGCCGCCGTCCCTGCCATCTCCGACGGGGACTCCTTCCCCGGAGTCCGCCGCGCCGCCGCCTCCTCTGCCCCCTTCCCCACGCCACCCCTCGCCTCCTCCCCTGGCCTTTAAAAGGCGGGCCCCCGACGCCGCGCCCTCGACCCCGCTCTGCCCCGCATCTCGCCGCCTCCTGCCACGATGCGCCACCGTCGCGCAGACCACCGCCGCCGTGCCACACTCGCCGCCGTTCCCCGCCCGGCGCCGCACGCGCCGCGCCCCTGCCACCACGCCGCTCTCCGCCGCCGATGCCGCCACCTCGTAGCCATCCCCGGAGCCACCGGCTTGCCTCGCCCCGCTCGCCGAAGCCGCACGGCCCTCGTCGGAGCTCAAACAGATCCGCCGCCGCCGGTTTATTTTGTTCGAACTGGTAACCACCCCGGTTTATTCTCGGTTAGTTCGGTTCTTAAAAAAACCTAGATCGTTTTTTTAAACCGATTTTCTTTTAGATGAATCTATTTAGAAAACGTTCGCTGGTTAGGTATAGAAAACGAGCGTTCGCCTTTTAGTTTTTTTCTTTTTCTGTAATTTCGGCCAGGGACCTAGATGTGAATACTTTATTTACAGAATAGTCCCTGTTCTTCAAACAAGCATAACTTTTTACTCGTTTGTCCAAATCCAACGAAACCAACGCCCACTTCTTCGTTATGATCTCCTCTATCCATTAAAACAACTCAAACATGTTTTTGAAAAGTTTAAAATTTGAATTATGTCAGATTTGAATTCAAATTTCGTTTGATCATAACTTGAGTTTCGTAGCTCCGTTTGAGTTGATTCTTTTTGCAAATCGAAGCTCTTGACCTAAACTTTCTGTAAGGCCAAATTCATATAATTTTGGTACTGTTAGAAAATTTTTTTTATGTTGCAAGAGTTATTTGTTTGGTTTTGATGTTTTCCGAATTGTCTTCCTCGATCTTTCTGATCTTTTGAGTGATTGCTTATGTGTGGTTACTATTGCTTGCTTACGATAGATTGACCGGAGTGTGACGAGTAGAGCTATCAAGAGTTTTGAGTGCGAATCATCTTCATCAACATTGCAGGCAAGTTCACACTTTGATCATATTCCTTTCATACCCTGTTTTTATGCATTAGTTTCACCCTCAAACATTGCATGAGTAGGATTGATAACATGTGGGTATTGGGAAGTAGTTGATGAGGTAGGAACCTATTGCCCTGCATTCAAACCTTGGGAGTTACTATTACGTTATGCTTATAGTGCCATGCTATGCTCGTAGACGTGGATTGGGTTTTGAGAGTATTCATGACAGATGTGAGTTTGTTAATTAATGGTTTACTTAAGGTGGCAACTTAAACACACATCTGGGTGGATTGAGGTACCTGGGTATTCCAGGATTGCCTGTCTAGGCACCTGGGTAGACCAGGATTGCCTGTTTTTTTTATGGACCACCACCCAGGCTCAGAGGGATCATGAGATTATTCATACTAGAAACTTCCGTGTGCAGCCACAAGCTATTATGGGCTCTAGCATAGTTGATTAAGTTGTGTGAACTCTTACAGTGGTAGACTAGCAGATGTAGGGGTTGTAGGTGGTACGGTCTACCCATCGTAAGGTGCAAACGCTTCTGAAAGACTATGTCTCGGTCATCCGTTTCTCAAACACCATGTAGTGCGAGAAATCCAACGGAGGAGATCGAGTCTTGTGGGGAAAAGTGCGCAAACCTCTGCAGAGTGTATAAACTAATCATGATTAGCCGTGTCCTCGGTTATGGACGTTTTGAGTATCTAGTACTTGGATTATCATGTGAATCTCATCATGTTACTTTAAGTTAAGTTTGTTGGGTTTAATGATGTTACTTAATTGGGATTGAGAATGATGTCAACCATTCTCAATGTTCAACAACCGTCTTGATAGTTAAATAAAATTTATTCCTTTGCAGTAGGGAAAAATCAGCTTTACGCAAAAACTATAACCATAGAGCTTTTCCACCAGCCAAATATGCATGTAGTGATAGCCTTTATTCATCATTCTCTATGGTGTGAATTTGCTAGTACATTCAATGTACTGACCCTCTGTGGCTGCAATGTCTCATGTTGCAGGATTTCTTACGACAAGTGATACGTTAGGGTTATGATTTCTACACTCAACTTTGCCGTTGGTGTTGATGGGAATCCACAACCTTGTTACTTCCGCTATTTTGGATTGAGGTAATAGTATTTTACGTTACTTATACATGTGATTTACCTCTGTTATAAATCCTCGAGTACTGTGTGTGTCAGCATACCGATCCAGGGATGACACTTAAGCACAGAGACTTGATCCATTCGGGTCGGGTCGCTACATCCAAACAGCAAGCAAAACAAAATAAAATAAAATGATGCTCCAATCAAAACACATATCATGTGGCGAATAAAAATATAGCTCCAAGTAAAGTTACCGATGAACGAAGATGAAAGAGGGGATGCCTTCTGGGGCATCCCCAAGCTTAGGCTTTTTGGTATCCTTGGATTTTATCTTGGGGTGCCTTGGGCATCCCCAATCTTAGGCTCTTGCCACTCCTTGTTCCATAATCCATCAAATCCTTACCCAAAACTTGAAAACTTCACAACACAAAACTTAAAAGAAAATCTTCATGAGCTCCGTTAGTAAAAGAAAACAAACCACCACTTCAAGGTACTGTAATGAACTCATTCTTGATTTATATTGGTGTTGAACCTACTGTATTCCAACTTTTATATGGTTCATAAACTCTATTACTACCCATAGATTCATCAAAATAAGCAAACAACACACGAAAAACAGAATCTGTCAAAAACAGAATAGTCTGTAGTAATTTGTAGGTTTCGAATACTTCTGGAACCCCAAAAATTCTAAAATAAATTGCTGGACGTGAGGAATTTATCTATTAATCATATACAAAAATAATTAGCTAAATAGTACTCTCCAATAAAAATGTCAGCAATTCTCGTGAGCGCTAAAGTTTCTGTTTTTACAGCATGATCGCAAAGACTTTCCCCAAGTCTTCCCAAAGGTTCTACTTGGCACAAACACTAATTAACATAAAAACACATCTAAACAGAGGCTAGATGAATTATTTATTACTAAAGAGGAGCAAAAAGCAAGGAACAAAAATAAAATTGGGTTGCCTCCCAACAAGCGTTATCGTTTAACGCCCCTAGCTAGGCATGATGATTTCAATGATGCTCACATAAAAGATAAGAATTGTAACATAAAGAGAGCATCATGAAGAATATGACTAGCACATTTAAGTCTAACCCACTTCCTATGCATAGGTATTTTGTGAGCAAACAACTTATGGGAACAAGAATCAACTTGCATAAGAAGGTAAAACAAGCATAACTTCAAGATTTTCAACACATAGAGAGGAAACTTAATATTATTGCAACTCCTGCAAGCATATATTCCTCCCCCATAATAATTTTCAGTAGCATCATGAATTAATTCAACAATATAACTATCACATAAAGCATTCTTTTCCTGATCTACAAGCATAGAAATTTTATTACTCTCCACATAAGCAAAATTCTTCTCGTTCGGAATAGTGGGAGTATCATAAGAAACTCGAATACTATAAATTGTTTCCACATTAAAGGAGTAATGTTAAGAAAAAGTGTAATCATAATCATGACAAGGTTTATAAATATAATCATCACTACTTTTTATAGCATAAGTATAATCACAATAATCATCATAAGTAGCAACTTTGTTCTCATCATAATCAATTGAAGCCTCTTCCAAGATAGTGGAATCATTACTAAATAAAGTCATGGCCTCTCCAAATCCACTTTCATAATTGTCAAAATAAGATTCAACATCCTCCAAAATAGTGGCATCATTACTTCCTAAAGTTGACACTCTTCCAAACCCACTTTCATCAATATAATCATCATACATAGGAGGCATGCTATCATCATAATAAATTTGCTCATCAAAACTTGGGAGGCTAGAAATATCATATTCATTAAACATAGCATCCCCAAGATTGGGACAAACATTAATTGCAGCAAATATATACTCAAACATGCCATTCTCATCAAACATAGCATCCCCAATCTTGGGCCTTTTCATATCATAAGCATAATCACTCTCATCATTAATAGTATGGATAGCGCCAATAGTATAGCAATTATCATCATCACAATGAGTAATAGGGGCAACATCATTTGGGAGGGATACCTTTTCACCTTTTCTCCTTCGTCTTTTCTTTTTCTTCTACACATTATGTGTGGGTTCAATCCTATTTTTGGAGCTCCTTATTGATGAGATTGGTTGATTAGAAGCCTCCTCCTCGTTACCTGATTCATCACAAGAAATAATAGGAGGATACTGGGAAGCCTCTTCCCTTTCATTAGTATTCTCTCCATCCTCTATTTGTTTTCTTTTCTTTATGTAATTGGCAATATAAGGATTTTCAATGCAATTCACCGCACAGTACATAAAAATTTCTTCTAGATCAATATCGAGGAATTTCTCAAGGTTATATTCCGAAATATGCTTAGTTATACATTTAATTTCTTCATAACCCAGAAGCAAACTAAGTTCATTATGATGTGCAAGGGTAATCAAATCATCACAATTTTTGTACACGATACGATTATGGAACAATTTGCATCGGAGATTTAAATGTCCATGTTCATTGCAAAGTTCACAAGTATGGTGAAGAAATTTTAAATTTTCAGCACAAACATCTAGCCTCTCTTACAACCACTTAGTTTCCAAATACGTATGCCTCTTGCAAAATCTATCTTCCCTATTTGGTGTGTACTTGCAAACTCTATGCACTCCACAAAAGTTGACATGCTTATAAGAGACATTTTCATCATGACTAGTGCAGTCATCATTAGTACTATGGATATTCAAGGAGTTCATACTAACAACATTGCAATCATGCTCATCATTCAAAGATTTAGTGCCAAATATTTTAGAGATTTCTTCTTCTAGCATTTGAGCACAATTTTCCTTTCCATCATTCTCACGAAAGATATTAAAAACATGAAGCATATGAGGCAAACTCAATTCCCTTTTTTGTAGTTTTCTTTTATAAACTAAACTAGTGCTAAAACAAGAAACAAAAGATTCAGTTGCAAGATCTAAAGATATACCTTCAAGTGCTAACCTCCCCGGCAACGGCGCCAGAAAAGAGCTTGATGTCTACTACACAACCTTCTTCTTGTAGACGTTGTTGGGCCTCCAAGTGCAGAGGTTTGTAGGACAGTAGCAAATTTCCCTCAAGTGGAGGACCTAATGTTTATCAATCCGTGGGAGGCGTAGGATGAAGATGGTCTCTCTCAAACAACCCTGCAACCAAATAACAAAGAGTCTCTTGTGTCCCCAACACACCCAATACAATGGTAAATTGTATAGGTGCACTAGTTCAGCGAACGGATGGTGATACAAGTGCAATAATGATGGTAGATATAGGTTTTTGTAATCTGAAAATATAAAAATAGCAAGGTAGCAAGTGGTAAAAGTGAGCACAAAAGGTATTGCAATGCTAGGAAACAAGTCCTAGGGTTCATACTTTCACTAGTGCAAGTTCTATCAATAATAATAACATAATTGGATGATATAACTATCCCTAAACATGCAACAAAGACTCACTCCAAAGTCACTAATAGCAGAGAACAAACGAAGAGATTATGGTAGGGTACGAAACCACCTCAAAGTTATCCTTTCTGATTGATCTATTCAAGAGTCTGTAGTAAAATAACATGAAGCTATTCTTTCCGTTCGA